>NC_084732.1:75623185-75928185 GCF_033978785.1 Entelurus aequoreus | reverse complement strand
TTATTCATGATATGATATTGTGACTTCCGTAGTCTCTCAGTATGTTAACTGATATTATGTTGTACAGTCAGATCTCAGTTTCTGTAAACTATTCAAAAAGTCTGACGAAAACCAAAGCAGTTTTCTTGAAGGAAAATTGTAAGTCCAATTAATCCCCCCCAAAAACATATACTTTATTGAATTAGTTACATGCAGAAATAAATGTCACTTACAAATGAAATGGATGAACATTTAGCATCACCTACCTCCTTTTATTAAAGACTTTATTTGACAAAGACTGTGATGGTGGCTTATGTTGTAGTCCTCGTTCGCCAAATTTGTACGAAAATTGCGCATTGATGATGTCACTTGTTTTTTTTTTTCAGGGAGCTTGAAGAAAAGCATGGCATTCACTGCAACATGACCCTGCTCTTCTCCTTTGCGCAAGCGGTCGCCTGTGCCGAAGCAAAGGTGACGCTCATCTCGCCCTTCGTTGGCCGCATCCTGGACTGGTACAAGGAAAGTACAGGACGTAAAAGTTATGAGGCCCATGAAGACCCAGGTACTGTTTGATGTATTTATCCTTTAGAAGTTCTATAAAATCTATTTGTCTCGATTACCTTTTTAGCACAGCTTTTATCTAATTTCTCTGCCTTCTTGTTTTTAAATGCACTGCTTGCTTATCTGTTTTTTTATCCAGTGCTTTCAGGCTCTTATTTCTACTTTATCTATGTTTCTGTTTTATCTAGTGTGTGTCATGATTCATTTCTATTTTAATTTTTTATTATATATTCTTACTTTCTATTTTTATTTTTAATACTTTGTAGCACTTTGAGATTTTAACAAATGTAAAGTGCGTAACAAATGCAATTCATTATTATTATTGATAGTCTGGTTTTATTCTTTTCAACCCATTTTTAGTCAGCGAATAATAGTTGCACCCATAAACTGCTAATTTTTTCCACTAAGGGGGACTGCACTTTTTTGGGAATTTTGCCTGTCGTTCACAATTGTTATGAGAGACAAGAACACACGTCTTTTTTTTTTTTTTTCTTGTCTCATAATGATTGTGAACGATGGGCAAAATTCTAAAATAAAAGTGCAGTTCCCCTTTAACATGCCTCACACATATATAAACACGTTTTTAAATTGTACAAAGGAACTGTATTCTCACAGCCATCATGTGCCGTGTGCTTCAATTGAGCATGGCGGAATATTGAGTAAACCTCGCAGAGCATATAACTAGAGCCTTCTTTGAATAGCAAAAACATTATGGCTAATCCTCAACTGGCACGTTGTGTGGAGAGACCTTGTGAGCTCCAAATGTCACATAAAATGGTCCTTTCAACAAAGATGAGACATTAATGTTGATTGTAAGTATAACCCCAATGTTGTTAAAGAATGTAGGAAAGCATATTTAGTTATTTATAAATGTAAACTGGCAGTGTACACTTTACTGAAAGGATGCATGTTAGGGTTACTCCTGTTGCAATTTTGAGTATAGGATCTGCTAATATGAATGCAGCTGCTAATCAGGTCTGGCTGCTTTTGTAGAACCAGTACTTCCATGGTGACATGGTACTCCACTGATGTAGACTATTTTCTTTTTCGTAACATCTTTATTCCCCCTCCTTATTTTTCTTTCCTTTTAAACTAGGTGTGCTGAGTGTGACAAAGATTTACAACTACTACAAGAAGTTTGGCTACAGCACTGTGGTGATGGGCGCTTCATTCCGAAACACCGGACAGGTCAAAGCCCTCGCAGGCTGCGACTTGCTCACCATCTCGCCTGGGCTGCTAGCAGAACTCAGTCAGGACCACAGCACTGTTTCAGAGATGCTCAAAGTGGAGACAGGTACGATTGTGTGATTACCCGCCTGCTTTCCTGCAGTGTGCACACTACATAAACCTGAACAGAAAGAGGAAACAATTTACATCTTTGCTTGTATCGTTTAATGTAGAAGTTGCCCACATTTTTTCAGTATGCTATTGGCCAACAATGGGATGACAAAACAAAAACTGTTTGCATTAGAGGTGGGAAACTGATCGATTATAAAGTGGACCATTATGACTCAATGGTCAAATATCGATTATTTACGTATGTTGAGGTAATACAGACAGTTCTAAAGTCCGGCATTAGTGCTAATATTCTCTGAACGTTAACTCTAGGTTTGTTTATAACTAACCATAGGAGAACCAATAGCAATAACATTCTTTTAGCGTCATGTTTTAGCTGGGTTAGCATGGACACAGAGAAGGGAGGAAGAGAGGACAAGATAAGCCAGCCGCATCGCTTAACTAGCTTGAATGTAAAGTGGTGAGGTAATTAAATGTACACTTACAATGGTACCTAAACTTAAGAAGCACTTAACTCAAAACAATTTTATCCCGAACCAGCCCTGCCCAGGGAAAGAAATTTAATCTGAAGAAACATTACCGTATTTGTCGTAGTATAAGTCGCACCGGCCGAAAATGCATAATAAAGAAGGAAAAAAACATTTAAGTCGCATTTTTGGGGGAAATTTATTTGATAAAACCCAACACCAAGAATAGACATTTGAAAGGCAATTTAAAATAAATAAAGAATAGTGAACAACAGGCTGAATAAGTGTTCGTTATATGACGCATAAATAACCAACTGAGAACGTGCCTGGTATGTTAACGTAACATATTATGGTAAGAGTCATTCAAATAACTATAACATATAGAACATGCTATACGTTTACCAAACAATCTGTCACTCCTAATCGCTAAATCCGATAATCTTATACGTCTAGTCTCTTACGTGAATGAGCTAAATAATATTGTTTGATATTTTACGCTAATGTGTTAATTTCACACAAGTCGCTCCTGAGTATAAGTCGCACCCCCTGCCAAACTATGAAAAAAAACTGCGACTTATAGTCCGAAAAATACGGTACATGTAGTACAAACTACAGTAGTTTATGGGCAATAATATTGTTCAGTACGGGTACTCCTCCCACCTCCAAAGACATTCACCACACTAAAATGCTCCAAAAGGGATACGCGGCAGATATGGAATTGATGGGCATTTACCTTGTGGAGCAGACTTCTCCATCCTGTAACAATAGGAACTAGGAGATCGCCGGTTTATGTTGCACATGGGTGAGTTTGTGTGACAGTCTACAACAAGCGATATGCACAGTATGTCTTTGTACTAAGTAGGGCTGCAACTAACGATTAATTTGATAATTGATTAATCTGTCGATTATTGCTTCGATTAATCGATTAATAATCGGATAAAAGAGACAAACTACATTTCTAGCCTTTCCAGTATTTTATTGAAAAAAAACAGCATACTGGCACCATACTTATTTTGATTATTGTTTCTCAGCTGTTGGTACATGTTGCAGTTTATAAATAAAGGTTTATAAAAAAAAATATATATATTATTTAAAAAAATAAATTGCCTCTGCGCATAGCATAGATCCAACGAATCGATGACTAAATTAATCGCCAACTATTTTTATAATCGATTTTAATCAATTTAATCGATTAGTTGTTGCAGCCCTAGTACTAAGGTAAAGCTCGACCGCCCATTTTGTTGAGTCGGGAAAAGCGAGAACAAAATAAAACGTGTTAAACACAGCATCTGCAGCTTCTCAATATTTTTATGGCTAAATGGTCGTCATTTGAACATTGGCCACAGTTTGTGTGACGCAGACTGACAATGCCGCAGTTGTGCTGGGTATGCCCTGCACATATTTTTACTGGTTTGTTTCTCAGAATCGTTTGTCTACTTCTCATCTGCACTAACTGTCATAGTTCCGGTGGTTGTAGGACAGGACTGTGTCGATCTCTGAGCAGCATTCTAAAGAGCACTTCAACTGTATAATCAGAATGTATGTTTGTCTCTTGTGTAAAAGCAGGAACAGCAACACGTAACAATATATTGGCTCTATATTGCTCAAACGGCACCCGTTACAAATATCACTTCAACCGGCGGCGAAAATGCTCGTAACTCGTACTATGCCCACACATCAAAGTATAACAGACCAGAGAGAGAGAGAGAGAGACACCATATGACTTAGACTTTTTTTTTGTCATTCAAACTTGAACTTTACATATCTCAAATCACTCATAAATTAAAGCATATAGTTTATTAATAGGGATGTAACCGTATCAAATCTCATGGTACAATATGATCACGGTATTAAGGCCATGGTGTGATATTATTGAGGTATAATTAAAAACAAAGACTTAATATTAGTGTGTAAAATAAAGTGGCAGGAATGTTTAGGAGAAACACACTTACTGTAATTGAACACAAACATAATGCTTAAATGTTTTCTCATTTATTACTACAAACATGAATTTTTAAGTGCAAATAATTGTGCAAGGACATCCACTGTTTCAAGCAAATACGGTAGTTAAAAAAAACTTAGTTGCGTCTCTTTAGTGACAATGTAAACATGCAGTGTAACACAAATGTTCACTTTAGTGGCTTCCAACGTTTACTCTCGGACAAGCAGTGTCCTCCACAGTGAACATGTTTATCAGTCTGGATTGTTGTTTCTCAGGAAAGTTAACAAACAATTTAACTTTTAATAATGTACATACCTCACAAACTTATGCTTGGCTTCAAATATCTTTTCTGGATGATTGTTTATGAGGGAACAACTGGGTGTAAGCTGCCTTTTGCCTAAGCTTAGCTCGGCAGACTGGCTCCAACCCCTCCGCGACATCCAGAGGACCAAGGGTGGGTTTTTCAATTTTATCATATTTCCCGCGTTAAACTTTTTTTTTTTTAACTCTGCGCTATGACCAGCTGGCTCTGTCGCCTTGGAAACGCTCAAATCAAAAGCGGGGCGCTTCGCTTTGCGGAACCGCCAAGAGGTTATGTTTTCACCAATGTTTGATTGTTTGTTAGCAACTTAACTCAGAGTTATAGATGAATTTTGATGACATTTTTCAGGAAATGTCTGAAGAAAAAAAAATTGTCTCATCGACAACAAACACATTTCACTTTCTGCTCAGGATTCTGGGAGATGTAGTTTATTTTCAGACCTGGCCAACACTATAGCGCCAGGAAAATCTACAGTTTTTTTTTTTAATATTGTCACAGTATTATTGTGAATACTTTGAAACTGAAATACTGCGTTATTTATAATACCATTACACCCGTAGTTATTACAGTATTTTCCGGACAATAGGGCGCACTGGATTATAAAGCGCACTGCCGATCAATGTGTATTTTTGATCTTTTTTCATATATAAGGCACACTGGAGTATAGGGCGCATTAAAGGAGTCATATTATAAAAACAATTCTACATTGAAAACACTTTCTTTGTGATCTACATAACATGTAATGGTGGTTCTTTGGTCAAAATGTTGCATAAATGTTTTACAGGTCATCTTCAAGCCGCTTTCTGACAGTCTCTTCAGGATGCGCCATTTGTAGGCGGTTTTATTTACGTGGCTCACCTTCGACAGCGTCTTCTCCCCGTCATCTTTGTTGTAGCGGTGTAGTGTGCAAGGACGGGAGTGGAAGAAGTGTCAAAAGATGGAGCTAACTGTTAATGACATTCAGACTTTACTTAAATCAATAACGGAGCAGCATCTCCTCATCCGTGGCTCACTAGTGCAACAACGCCGGAAATGTGTCCTGTGAAAAAATGTCCGACCGGAACCCTTTAATAACTAAAGTTCCTTGGGTGAATAATGTAAACTCACTACACCGGTATGTTTTAGCGCTTTCATGGCAGAGTTTACTGACAGATATAAGTAAGAACTTTACACTACTTTATATTACAAATGGCAACAGCGGAGGATGAATGTCATATAACAAGAAGAGAGAGAAAAAGAAGAAGCTGATCGACTACGGTGTTGGCAAGGACTACAAAGGCGGACACGCGCAATTTTTCAGGACTCGTACAGTTTAGCAGGTACCAGAAGGTAAGAAAAGTTGTTTTTGCATAATATTGCAAAACAAAAAGGCAGATAATATGTCTTACCTTATACACACACCATAATAATACTCTTATGTTGAAGCACAGTACAATCCATCAAGCGGTGCGGCTTCATAGCTTACTAAAGTCGTACTAAAACGTTTTGATGGATTTTTGAGCGCCGTGTGTAATGTTCTATTTTTTTAATGGGACATATAAAATGTTGGTGTTTACTTGAGTCATATTGCCATCATAGTACAGTCTACACGTTTGTCTTATGTGTGACTGCCATCATAATGCAGTCTACACGTATCTCTTATGTGTGACTGGTCACACTTATTACACCATGTACCCAATAAAATTGCTTCGAGGTCGGTAAGCAAAACCAGAATTTTTCCGTACATTAGGCGCACCGGGTTATAAGGCGCACTGTCGTGTTTTGAGGGGGGGAAATTATTTTAAGTGCGCCTTATGATACTTCTTAATTTGCAAAAAAAAATTTGCATTGAGATATCCAGCAAGAAGAGTTTTTCAAATATTCTCGATTATAAATATGACCGTAAATGAAGATTTTTGTTGACCATCTTGAGAAAAATTAATCATGCTCGTATTTGACAACGTGTGCGTCTGTTTTCCCACATTGACTTTACTTCATGTCTGCAGCCAAGGGGTGCGACGAGAAAAAGATCCACCTGGAAGAGAAGGACTTCCGCTGGCAGCACAACGAGGACCGCATGGCAGTGGAGAAACTGTCCGACGGAATCCGCAAGTTTGCAGCGGACGCCATTAAGCTAGAAACCATGCTCAAAGTAAGGCCTGGTCTTTGTACGCTTTCCCTTGTCCAGTTCCTCATTCTGCTGTTCTTCACTTTTCAGGAGAAAATGCTTCAGGTGAAAAATGGCCAATAAAGGACAAGTGGCACATGTCCAACGTATAAGGAGTCAGGTCTTGAACTTTCTCCATCCCTTTGTGACCAAACTCAAGGAACCTCCCTCTTCCTTCCACTCTTAGGATGGAACTATGTGATTATGACCAATTAGGTTTATTTAGAGATATTTAACCAAGGGGGCCACATCTTTCAAGGAGCTTTTATGATATGACTACTAGAGAGGATCACATGCACTTGTAACAAAAAAACAAAACAATAATGACCTTTTTTTACATGTTTTTCTTCCCATAATAAATCTCTGCTTGAGCAGATAAGTTGTCTTGTGTTCTAAGTACTGCATCTTACATCACACATGTACAGTCCATTATATCAACATCTGTAGAAACAAAAGCTGTAATATCAGTGTACCTGATGTGCAGCCTTTGTCATAACTCTTATAGAATTTCTGGTCCAGCCAGTTTAACTTCATTCTCAATCTGCCCAAATTTTGCTAAACTCCACCTTTTGTGCAGATCTGCTGTATATAGGAGGGCCGTATTACTATTCCGCTGATTCTTGGTGAGACTTCAGTCAGGGAAGTTTGTCTGCTTGCTTCTAAAGGTAATTATTTGACATATTTGGTACTCTGGAATGTTCCAATAAGTATTTTGCATAGATTTAAGTGGACAGGATAATTATCACCAGTCTGCAAAAGTTTTTAGAGATTATAACTAGCAACCCATTGAAAGTTCAAAGAAAAACGTGTCCTTAGTTCTTGAAACTATATGCTTTAAAATACTGTAAAAGATTAAAGTACCAATGATTGTCACAAACTGCTAAGTCAAGGTATTCATGGTGAAAAAGAAAGTACTGGTAATTGAACTGAAACCACCAACAAATGTTTAGATTTAAAACTATACTTTAATGGGGCATCGTTTTGCTTGATAAATACAAAAGTAAAACAGACCGCCAACAGTTGGACATTGTGATTGTGCTTGTAAGCCTTAAACCAAAATGAAAGGACAAGTTGTAAATATTCAAGCATTGCAAAGAACGAGGAAGCCTTGCAAGATTATGTTGATACATGTGCTTATTATACAATTGTGTATTCTGTGTTAGTATTTTCCCCATTAATTGGCCCAAAAGTAGGTTTTTATTTACATATTTTTCCAACAGTGATGCTGATTTTGGTTTCCTGGTCAAACATTTGCATGAAAGTGGTAACACGAGACCTCAACTTTAGAGTTAGACAAACTGTATTGATCCACAAGGGAAATTGGTCCACACAGTAGCTCAGTCACAAAGGTTGGAAAGGATAATGCAGGTATAAATTAGACAAAAAATGTACCATTGTAGCAACATAAAATATAACATATGTAATATTTACATATAATATATGTAAATATTACATATGTTGAATTAATTAATTAATATTACATATGTTGAATTCATTAATTAAGCTTCCTTGTTCCTTGCAAGGCTTGAATATTTACAGTATATAATATATACTGATATATTATACTTGTATACAATATATAAGAAATCCCAATTATGTGATTCTAAAATAGGGGGAAAAAAATCAACTTAATTGTGTGGGAGGAACCCTATTGTCCTGAGAGCCAGCGTCCTCTGCAGTGGACAGTTTTGGGTCTGTTTCTTCAGTCTGTTTTGCAGATTTAGGAGAGAAAAAAATAGCTAGTCTCAAGCGTCCGATCCAAAGGACAATTTTGTGGTCCAAGTTTCAAATTGTTTAGTTAAAAAAAATTTTTTTTAAAATAGCAAAACACAAGCGTCCTCGACAGTGGACGTTTGTGTCTTCATTCTGTTTTACAGATTTAGCAGGAAAAAATGGCAAAAAAGAAGCATCCGCTGCTGTGGACATTGTGTCTTTGGTCTGATTCTTCAGTCAGTGTTGCGGATTTAGAAGGAAAAAATGGCAAAGGACAGTTTTTGGTCCAAGTTTCAAATTTTGTAGGACAAAAACCAGCAAAACACACTTGTCCTTGACAGTGGATGTTTGTTTTTAGTCTGTTTCGTCAGTCAGTATTACAGATTTAGAAGGGAAAATGGCAAAATAAAAGCGTCCACTGCAGTGGACAGTTTTTGGTCTGTTCATTCATTTCAGTTGATTTCATTCATAAATAATCAAACAAAATAAAAATAAATCGACATAACATTAAAGTAAAATATGAATGAAAAGGAGCAGAAAGAAGTAAAAAAAAAAAATTGATTAAAAAATTTCAGAAAGAAAAAAATAGCAAAGCGTCCTCCACATGGACATTTGTCTTTGGTCGTTTTTTTTCAGTCAGTGTTACAGATTTAGCGGGAAAAATGGCAAAATAAAAGAGTCTACTGCAGTGGACATTTGTATTGAGTCGGTTTCTTCAGTCAGTGTTACAGATTTAGCAGGAAAAAATAAATAGCAAAGCGTCCTCTACAGTGGACATTTGTCTTTGGCCGGTTTTTTTCAGTCAGTGTTACAGATTTAGCGGGAAAAATGGCAAAATAAAAGCGTCCACTGCAGTAGACATTTGTATTGAGTCTGTTTCTTCAGTCAGTGTTACAGATTTAGCAGGGGAAAAAAATAGCAAAGCGTCCTCTACAGTGGACAATTGTCTGGTTGGTTTCTTCAGTCAGCGTTACAGATTTAGCGGGAAAAATGGCAAAATAAAAGCGTCCACTGCAGTGGACATTTGTATTGAGTCTGTTTCTTCAGTCAGTGTTACAGATTTAGCAGGGGGAAAAAATAGCAAAGCGTCCCCTACAGTGGACAATTGTCTTTGGTTGGTTTCTTCAGTCAGTGTTACAGATTTAGCAGGAAAAAAAATAGCAAAGCGTCCTCTACAGTGGACAATTGTCTTTGGTTGGTTTCTTCAGTCAGTGTTACAGATTTAGCAGGGAAAAAAATAGCAAAGCGTCCTCTACAGTGGACAATTGTCTTTGGTTGGTTTCTTCAGTCAGCGTTACAAATTTAGCGTGAAAAATGGCAAAATAAAAGCGTCCACTGCAGTGGACATTTGTATTGAGTCGGTTTCTCCAGTCAGTGTTACAGATTTAGCAGGAAAAATAGGAAAATAAAAGCGTCAGACTTACATATTTTGGAGAATGAATGTATCCAAATTGTGTAACTGACAAAAGAACCAAAATCAAACTAAGAGCATGCAGTGAACATTTGTTTTTGGTCTGTTTCTTTTGTCAGTCGCACATTTTGAAGAACAAAAAAAAAAAGGGCAAAACACAAATGTCTACTGCAGTAGACATTTGTTTTTAGGCCGTTCGGTTACATATTTTGTAGAAGAAAATAGCAAAACACGGATGCCTACCTAGAGCCGGTGTCCTCTGCAATGGACATTTGTTTTTGGTCTGTTTCTTTTGTCAGTCGCACATATTGAAGAACAAAAAAAATAAATAAGCAAAACACTGTCTACTGCAGTGGACATTTGTTTTTTTGGTCAGTTTCTTTTGTCAGTTACACATTTTTGAAGGGGGAAAAAAATTGCCCTTGTCAAGGAACCACAAATGTCTACTACAGTGGACGTTGGTTCTCACGTTTCATCAAGGTTACTTTGAGTACGATTGAAGTAGGCTGCGTCATCCGATATCAATGTGCTTCTGCCAACGAAATTGATAATTACTACTGTCAATTCCTGCGTGCTCGAAATAACTTGATCCGGTTCTGCAACATTGGTTGAAATGTTAATGACATGTTTAAAATGTCAATTTCAATATGGAAGCCATGTTACGAGAAATTACCTAAGCGGTTTAATCTTACCCAACACTGTTTGGTGTACCGTGTACATTATTAATTTAATGAACTTTCATGGACTCCTTAAGCTCTTCTTGTACTGCTTTTAGCAAGTCAAGTATTTCAGGAGTAAAAGGACGGGGATACAAAACGGCGAAGCGTCACGTGTGCGGCAGCTACATACGTCTGTTTGACGCATGTACCAAATGCCAACCTGTCATAAACGTTGACAAGATAGTAATTAAGTATGGCAGTTACTCCATCACTCCGTTTCCATTGTGACGCTCTTCTCTTCAAACACAACAATGCATGAAAATATGAAACTGAGTCACTGCTGCACACTTTTTACAAGCTTTTAAGTTACCCTTTTAGTTAATTTTAGTCTACTTTATACCTTTTTATACCTTTTTGTTTTCACCCTCTTTTTGTGCCCTTGTGTGCATTATCCTTTCCATCCTTTGTAACTGAGCCACTGTGTGGAACAATTTCCCTTGTGGATCATTAAAGTTTGTCTAAATCTAAGTCTAAATTGATACCATACCAAGGGACATGGATTATTAAAGCACCTATTAATTAGGATTAAGCGATACTGAACATTGTGTAATTGATCCAATATCAAATAGATATCAAATATTATCAAACCATTTCACTAATAATAATGATTTCAAAGCAAGTTATTCATCAGATTGTGCAATGTAAAAGTAGCAATAGATTTCATGGTAAAATTGTGAAATTTACTGAGGTTTTTACAGCATTTTTCTCTAAATAAAAAAAACAGTATTTTTTTTACTGTAATAACCTGTGGTGCCGTTTTGGCATTTACAGTAATACACCGAAAAATCTACAGTTGTTGATTTGCGGTAAAAAAAAAAATTAACACTTAAAACCTTTAGCATATCTGTATGTGGAATTAAATTATAGAACTGATTAACCAAAGAAATCAAACAAAGCACGAATATGATTCAGTTTAAGAGACGGTTCAAACTACAAGTGTTCACAAAGTACACAGAACTAGAATTATGATGAACGTCTTGAACCCTTTTTTTCCTCCTTTTTTTATTGAGACAAAGATGATTTATGTATTTATTATTTCTTTGCTTACTATGGTATATTATTAATGTATTATTTATTTGTTCACTGTTCTGTTACAGAGAACAAGGAAATTGGATAAAATTGCTATGGTATGAAAAGGGGTACGAATAAATCAGCTCTACTTCTTCCTACTCCTTTTCGGACGTGCTGTAATGAAACAACTTGAAATGTGTGATGCATTACATTGTATCGTGTATGCATGTTCGAAATTAACTGAACTGAACTGAAAAAACAACTCGCAGCTCAGGTGCCAATTTTTTACTGTAAAATTGCAGTTTTTTTTATTTACAGTAAAAAAAAACAAATTCTGGCCACTGTGCTGCCTTTTTTTTTTACCATAACAGCAGTACTGTTTTTCCATTTACAGTAATATACACTACATTTTGAGGTGAAATTATTGCAACTTACCATATTTTTTTTACATTTTAGTTTTAAAAAAAATCTACTAATAAAATGCATAAAAAAATTGTGTAATAATAGTATTCACTGTTAGAAGCGGCACTCTGAGGCCAAACATAACTGCGATGTGGCCCTCAGTGAAAACAACTTTGACACCTCTGCACTAAACAATATGAACAACACAACAATTACAAATATGTATGAGAAAAAACATAATAGAGAACTGAAAAATGTCGATCTCACCACGCCTGACACAGATACTACCCTTGGTATCTATCGATATTTGGATCGATCCATCTACCTCTACTTTTCATTTTCAAACCATTAAGGTACAGACAGCTAAGAGAGATCCTGTACCTTAACCCCCATTTAAAGGAAAACCTGCATTTTTCGCTCTGCTCAACAGACTCACAAAAATTCCCCACCAAAGTACTCAAAAACCTGAATTTCTAAGATGACTCATTCAAACTATTTGGTTCACGTGACCGAGCAAACTTCAAGGTGTAACCCACCGACACCTACATGCTCCCCCATACGTCTATAGGACCGTCTGAAGGGCCATTCCACCGCATTGGGACCATATTCTTGTTGAAACTCTTTCAGAATTAACTTACATTTCAGTTTTTTTTTTTGTTTGTTCCATCTAAGACAACTTCCTACCTCAGGACTGAAAGCAAGAGGGGTGAGTGTGTAGCATAGAATACACAAATACATGAAATATACTGCAGATATATAGTGACTGTCAAGGGGTGTAGTGTAATTTGCTAGTGTAACAGGACTGGGTACAAACAAGGACACGACTAACATGTGGATTTTAACTTCATTGTTTTTTGTCGAGAAAACAAACTTAAAGTAAAAAATATTGTAAATACCGTAGATGATCTTTTCCCTTAACCGTCGTTGGTTCCGTAAAAGGTGGCACGGGTTGTGGTCAGGTCAGTGATCAGGTCAATGCATACATCCGTGCAAAGATCTCACTTCCAAACACGGTCTGACTGGACTGCAAGATATAAATCTGTTATTAGGTTTTGAGCAAATAAATGTAGTGCATCAAAGGAACACATATGAAAAATGTACGACATTCTGACAACAAAATTGCATTTGTGTTCAAATATTGAGGTCTTTTTTTCAAAAATAAGATTAATCCAAATTCATATGTGCAATTAATCTGATTTAAAAGTATATATAATTTTACAGTACTAGTAAAGATATAAAATTTCTAAGGGATTTTAATGATTATATCTCATAGTCTTATTTTAAGATGCCAAGACAGGCAACAAATGCTGGTTTTCCAGTCTTCAAGATAGATTAATCTTTTAAATTGTGTTTTTAAAAGATGGAATCAGATCGAGTTCCAGGCTTATGGACAAACTACTACTACACTCATATGCACACATACACCCCACCGCCATCCCACGCTTTTGCCGATTCACCCCCCAGTGGTATGATGGGCCTAAAGGCCCTAAAGGCTGCAGCTTTGGGCCGGATGCCCGATTTTGCAAGTCTCGAGTTTTAGTGTGTTGTAATACGTGCTCATGTGTGCTTATTGTTGTTTGAAAGACATTGATACAATGTTGATTATACATATGTCTTTTAAAGCTTAGTTTGCAAAATAGCTGTGTTTGTAAATTGAGACAACATTGGTGTTTAACATTGGACCCACGTTGTTGGTTGGGAAATGACCAAATTTCAATAGTCAAATCACCGTCACAACCTGACATTTAATAAATGTTGTCAAAAAGCATGTTGTTTCAATGTTTTATTTGTGTTGTAGAATATTGGTTGAGAAATAAACCTAATTCAATGGTCCAATCAATGTCAGAACCCAGCATTGATCAAAGGTTGTCGAAAAGCATGTTTCAACATTGGGACCTAATTCAACAAGTTCTCAACGTTGTTTCAATGTTTTGTGCCTGCTGGGTAAAGTTCTATTCTATTCTTGTCAATGTGCAGGCCACTAAACTTATTGATGTATCAAATTTCCAAGGCCACCGGTTCAATAAAATAGCCGTTATACGTTTCACATGTTGTTAAATGACCACTTTTTTACATTACTGTATGAACTTTCATTCTTCATTAATGACAATCTTTTCGTTCTTCACCATACATTTCTTCCACGTTTTAAAGGAAAAGCTGCCACATTCTCGTAAAACAACTTATGCGGATTTTACATCATACCCAAAAAGCACAAGACATTGATACAACGTTGATTAAACATATATGTTTTTTCAAAACTGACTTATAAACAACGTTGCAAAGTAGGTGTATTTGTAAATTGAGACAATGTTGGTGTCCAACGTTGGATCCACGTTGTTGGTTGGGAAACGACCAAATTTCTATGGTCAAATCAACGTCACAACCCGACATTGAATAAGCGTTGACAAAAAGCATGTTGTTTCAACAATGTTTTTGTGTTGTACAATATTGGTTGGGAAATGACCAAAATTCAATGGTCAAATCAACATCACAACCTGACATTGATTAAATGTTGTCAAAAAGTATGTTGTTTCAACGTTTGTTTTTGTGTTGTATAATATTGGTTGGGAAATGACCAAAATTCATCGGTCAAATCAACGTCAGAACCCAACATTGATTAAAAGTTGTCAAAAAGCATGTTGTGTTGCTCAACGTTAGGACCTAATTCAACAAGTTCTCAACATTGTTTCAATGTCTTGTGCCTGCTGGGCAAAGTTGTATTCTATTCTTGCCAGTGTGCAGGCCACTAAATTTATTGATATATCAGATTTCTGAGGCCACCGGTTCAATATGTTTTTTCAAAACTGACTTCTAAACAAAGTAATGTATTTGTAAATTGATGACCAAAATTCAATGGTCAAATCAACGTCACAACCTGACATTGAATAAACAACGTCAAAAAGCATGTTGTTTCAACGTTGTATTTGTGTTTTACAATATTGGTTGGGAAATGACCAAAATTCAATGGTCAAATCAAAGTCACAATCTAACATTGAATAAATGTCTTCAAAAAGCATTCTATTTCAATGTTGGATTTGTGTTGTAAAATATTGGTTGGGAAATGACCAAAATTCAATGGTCAAATCAACGTCGCAACCTGACATTGAATAAAGGTAGTCAAAAAAAGGTTGTTTTAACGTTGTTTTTAGGTTGTACAATATTGGTTGGGAAATTACCAAAATTCAATGGTCAAATCAACGTCACAACGTGACATTGAATAAATGTCGTCAAAAAGCATGTTTCAACGTTGTATTTGTGTTGTACGATATTGGTTGGGAAATGACCAAAATTCAATGGTCAAATCAACGTCACAATCTAACATTGAATAAATGTCGTCAAAAAGCATGTTGTTTCAACGTTGTATTTGTGTTGTAAAATATTGTTTGGGAAATGACTAAAATTCAATGGTCAAATCAACGTCACAACCTGACATTGAATAAACGTAAAAAAAAAGGTTGTTTTAACGTTGTTTTTAGGTTGTACAATATCGGTTGGGAAATGACCAAAATTTAATGGTCAAATCAACGTCACAATCTAACATTGAATAAATGTCGTCAAAAAGCATGTTGTTTCAACGTTGTATTTGTGTTGTAAAATATTGTTTGGGAAATGACTAAAATTCAATGGTCAAATCAACGTCACAACCTGACATTGAATAAACGTCAAAAAAAAGGTTGTTTTAACGTTGTTTTTAGGTTGTACAATATCGGTTGGGAAATGACCAAAATTTAATGGTCAAATCAACGTCACAATCTAACATTGAATAAATGTCGTCAAAAAGCATGTTGTTTCAATGTTGTATTTGTGTTGTAAAATATTGTTTGGGAAATGACAAATTCAAAGGTCAAATCAACGTCAGAACTCAACATTGATTAAACGTAGTCAAAAAGCATGTTGTTCCAACGTTAGGTTTGAGTTGCTCAACGTTAGGACCTTATTCAACCAGTTCTCAACTTTGTTTTAATGTCTTGTGCCTGCTGGGTAGCTTTTTCCTTAGATGTGAGTGTTAGTTGTAGGTGAGTACATAAGTACATGAGTACATAACCAAGTACTACTTACTATCATCCTGCAATAGATTTTAACTGGTAAAATGTTTAACCCTGTGTGTTTCCCGTAGGTGTAACATCGCTGTGTGAATAAGGAGCGGAGATGGTTTACAGACTCACGCTGACAATCGTGTTGCAGACCCTGGCTCTGCTCTTCATTGTGCCCGCCTACGAGGCCTCTTCCCTGGGACTCACGGTCCATGTGGAGCCCATGCAGAGTGATGGAGGACAGTCGGTAGGAAACTTTTTTTTTCCACGCTGTTAATTCGCTTCGGTTTTTCGCTCATCTTTCTGCGACTGGAAAAAGTTGATTACATGCTGTTGAACGAGTCTGTAACCGTTCTTGCATTATTGGCACCCTGTGCGAGACCTCGCTTTTTGTATAACCCAGTGGTTCTTAACCTTGTTGGAGGTACCGAACCCCACCAGTTTCATATGCGCATTCACCGAACCCTCCTTTTTTTTCAAATTCAAGACAATTATTATATGTTTTTGGTAACACTTTAGTATGGGGAACATATTCTAAGTAACAAAGACTTAATTTAGAGTTTTTTGGACACTAGGGGAACATATTCTAAGTAACAAAGACTTAATTTAGAGTTATTTGGTTAGGGTTCGGGTTAGGGTTCGGGTTAGGGTTAGAGGGTTAGGGCCAGGGTTAGAGGGTTAGGGTTATAATAAGGCCATGCCGAATAAGGCATTAATAAGTATTTAATAATGACTAGTTAAGAGCCAATATGTTACTAATTTGCATGTTAATAAGCAACTAATTAATGGTGAATATGTTCCCCATAGTAAAGTGTTACCATGTTTTTTTACTGATGCACAAAATGAACCGTGCATGAACTCTTCTTCACTCTCTCTTTGGCTGTCCATCGATTACGATGATGACGTTGCTCCAGTAATGGGTTATTGAGGGGGGTTTTGTATATGCCTTTGCATGTGGCTGTGCAGGCCAATGCGCGACCCGCATGGTTTGCCACATGTGGGGCAGATGTAGTCCACACTTGAGAGGGGGGCCCCTGCAGCGCGCTGATGTCGCTGTAAACGTTGTTGTTTTCTCCTCTCAGTGGTCTGCTCTTGGAGATGAGCAATGCCGGCGTGACTGCAGTTGCGCCATGTGTGGCGATCAGCAGCCAAGACTTCCAGTGCGGAAGGCTGGATAGCACAGCGCTTCAGGAGGGTTTTTATGTGGTCCTTGTAGCGTTTCCGCTGACCCCCAGGAGACCTACAGCCTTCCTGGAGTTGGCCGTAGAGGATCTGTCGGGGGAGCCTCTGGGCGGGCATGCGGATTACATGCCCCACCCAGCGCAGATGTCTTTGCGCAAGGAACACTTGGATGCTGGGTGTTTGGGTCCGGTCATAAATATCCACATGTGGGACTCTGTCCTCCCAGGTCAGACCCAGGATCCGTTGCAGGCAGCGGATGTGGTATCTCTCCAGGATTCTGACGTGCCTTTGGTAAGGGGTCCAGGCTTCCGAACCGTATAGCAGTGTGGACAGACAAACTGCTTTGTAAACAGCTGCTTTGGTGGAAACTATCAGGTTTCTGTTCAGGAAGACTCTGGTTTTGAGCCTACCGAAGGCAGCAGACGCTAAACCAACACGGACCTGGATGTCATTATCGATGTTACAGGTGGGGGACAGGACACTTCCGAGGTAGGTGAAATGTGGAACGATGGTGAGCTGCTGACCATCAATGTTAAAGACAGGCACTTCTGACTGGTGGGTAGAGTGTTGCGCAATGATCTGTGTTTTTGAAATGTTGACCTTGAGTCCTAGGGCACTGTATGTGGATGAGACCACGTTAAGTGCACGTTGTAGAGATTCTGGCGTATGGGCAAGGAGAGCACAATCGTCAGCATACTGAAGTTCTAGGATCTGTTGTTTTGTAATTTTAGTGAAGGCCTGGAGGCGCTGGATGTTGAAGAGACTGCCGTCCAGCCGGAACTGTATGTGGATGCCATCTGTGGTTCCCAGAGCTTTGTGTGTGAGGAGGGTGACTGCTGAGAGAAAGAGGTTGAATATGACAGGGGCTAGGACACATCCCTGCCTGACCCCGACTTTCACATTAAAAGAGGGGGATTGCTGGCCTCCAATGCGGACACAGGCTCGCATTCCATCGTGAAGTTGTCTCAGGATGTTGAGGAACTTTGGCGGAATCCCCAGCCTTCCCAGTAAGTCCCAGAGGAGATTCCGGTTTACAGTGTCAAATGCCTTGGACAGGTCGATGAAGGCGATGTACAGATCCTGGTGGTGTTCCCGGCACTTTTCTTGTACCTGCCTGGCTACAAAGATCATGTCAGTAGTACTGCGATCTCTTCTGAATCCACACTGTGATTCAGGCAGGATGTTCTCAGAGATGTGAGTAACTAAACGAGAGAGCATGACCCGGGCAAGAACTTTCCCAGCAACCGAGAGCAGGGAAATTCCTCTGCTGTTTCCACAGTCGGCTTTGTCACCTTTCCTCTTAAAGATGGTTATTATAACAGCATCTTTCCATTCCTGGGGGATGGCTTCAGAGGACCAGATGGAATCAATCAATTGGTGAAGCCGGCGGGTGAGGAGATAGCCACCAAACTTCAGCACCTCAGCTGGGATACCGTCAGGGCCTGGGCTTTTGTTGTTTTTTAGGCCCTTGATGGCTTTTAGGACCTCAGCAAAGGTAGGCGGGGAGTCCAGGTGGTCGACAGGGGGAGTGGTTGGGAAATTGGTGAAAATGTCCTGGTCAGAGGGCTTTTCGGAGTTAAGGAGAGTGTTGAAATGTTCAGCCCATCTATTTAGGATCTGGGGTGTGTCCTTATAGAGGGTGACTCCGTCTGCCGATCTGACTGGGGTTATGTTTTTTCTCTGTGGACCATATATGGATTTGACGGCATCATAAAATCCATGGGAATTGTTTGTGTCAGCATAAAGTTGGATCTCACTGGCTTTCTTGATCCACCAGTCATTTTCCATGGCTCTGAGGGTACGCTGGACTTCGGATCTTATGGAGAAGAGTCGAGTCTTTAGTGTGATGGATTGTGGGTTGGCCAGGTAAGCAGCATGGGCTTTGTGTTTTGCCTGGAGAAGTTTATGGATATCCGGTGCACTGTTGTCAAACCAGTCCTGATGTTTACGCCTGGTGTACCCAAGGGACTCCTCTGCTGCCTGATGGATGGCAGTTCTTAGGGAGCTCCAGCAGGTGTTGATGTCAGGGTCCAGGTAGGTATCAGGGATTGCAGACAAATGTTCTGCAAGCTGTGCTCTAAGTTGGTCTACAGATTGCTTGGATTTGAGTGCTTCACAGTTGAGTCTCTTGTTTCGTGATGTTTTCTTCAGTTGGGGGCGGACTTCCATCTGAAATTTGGCTCTGATCTTTCGATGGTCAGTCCAGCAGTCCGCTCCACGCATCGCTCTGGAGATTAGGACCTCCTTCCTGTCTCTACGACGGGTGATAATATAGTCGAGGAGGTGCTAATGTTTGGAGCGAGGATGTTGCCAGGAGGTCTTGAATTTATCCTTGAGCTGGAACAGGGTGTTGGTGATGATCAACTGATGTTCAGAGCAGAGTGTAAGGAGGCGAAGCCCATTATCATTAAGCCTACCAACCCCGTGCTGACCAAGTGTTCCGGTCCAGAGCCCACCCTCGCGTTAAAATCCCCGAGGAGTATGAGCTTGTCGGTGGGAGGCGTTCCCTCAATGGCGGAGTTTAGTGAGGCATAGAATGTGTCCTTGCTCTCGAGGTCTGCATCCAGGGTTGGGGCGTAGGCGCTGATAAGGGTGACATGGCGATTTTTGGTGAGTGGTACACGCCACGTCATGAGCCTTTCGCTTATACCCACTGGAGACTCTGGGATATTGTGAAGAAGGCTTGTCCTGGCGGCAAAACCCACTCCATGTAGACGACGGGAGCCTTCTGGATGACCCTTCCAGAAGAAAGTGTAGCCTTCTCCCGCCTCCGTAATTGAGTCTTCCCCATGTAAGCGGGTTTCGCTCAGGGCGGCTATGTCAATGCCGTATCGGTTTAGTTCATGCGCAACGAGTGCTGTTCTTCGCTGCGGGCGGCAGGAGAGATCACGCACATCCAGAAGTGTGCGGACGTTCCATGACTCTATTGTGAAGGGAATTTTGTTTCTCTTGTACGATTGTTTTCGACCGCATAAAGGGATGGCCCGGCAGCTGCGGTAGGCTGCCCGGGCGATGAGGAACGGACCATTTTTAGGCCACCTTTTCTAGGCCCTTCCCATTTCAGGGTGAGCAGAGCGGTGCTGCTCAGTCACGTGCGAAGCTGCCGGGGAGGCATGCTGTTCCATCCCATGCCACAGCGACCTTCACTCGCACGCCGCCTACGTGCAGGGTTGGGCTAGGTACTGCCAGTCACATCCTTGACCTGTACCAGCCACCCTTCCCCATCGCCGCAGGACTTGAGGGCGGGGAGGTTGGGGGTAGTGCTGAGGAGGAGCAAAACACCTGCGCAGTGAATTGATTTAAGTGGTGGTAGAAGTGCGCAGTCTCTACCCGCACTGTTTTGTCTTGGCCCCATGTGGCGTCCTCCAGTGGCATGAAAAGCTCATGACGACCTTCTGCCGCATGGTGTTGCAGAGGACTGCCAGAGCACCGGTCTGTTGGTGACTGCCTAATGCGGGTCCTCGCCACAGATTTTTCTTTAGGGGTTTTCTCCCGTAGCCTATAACCAAGTGGTTAGCCAGTAGGCACTGGTCAATGAGGCAGAGACTTTTGAGGCGGTCTCTGCAAGCTATTTTAACCCATAGCTGGGACCCTGACAGGTACTACCACCCCGGGTCAGAGTGGACCTGGGAGTAATGATGACTGAGGGGTAACTCCACCTTCCCCAGAACTCCAGAACTCCCGAACTGAAGCCTCATCACCGGATGCAGTTTTGAGTCATACCCAGGACAAAGTTATATGTTTTTGGTAACACTTTAGTATGGGGAACATATTCTAAGTAACAAAGACTTAATTTAGAGTTTTTTGGACACTAGGGGAACATATTCTAAGTAACAAAGACTTAATTTAGAGTTATTTGGTTAGGGTTAGGGTTAGGGTTCGGGTTAGGGTTAGAGGGTTAGGGCCAGGGTTAGAGGGTTAGAGGGTTAGGGTTATAATAAGGCCATGCCGAATAAGGCATTAATAAGTATTTAATAATGACTAGTTAAGAGCCAATATGTTACTAATTTGCATGTTAATAAGCAATTAATTAATGGTGAATATGTTCCCCATAGTAAAGTGTTACCATGTTTTTTTACTGGTGCACAAAATGAACCGTGCATGAACATCACCTTGTTCAAACAACAAAACCAACACAGTGCATAAACTCACAACAAATTACACACCTGCAAATCAGTGTGACTTCTGCTGTTGCCGTATCCGTAATACGCAGATAGGGAGAAGTTTTTATTTACACGATGAGTCGGGTGTGTTTTGACCTCCGCCGAACCCCTAAGGGCGACTCACCGAACCCCTAGGGTTCGATCGAACCCAGATTAAGAACCACTGGTATAACCTCAACTGTCACACAAATATATAGGGAAATGTAGAACTGTACAATAAAATAAAAAGATGTAATTGTAGAGGTGACAGAAAGGTTTTTGCAAAACATTATTTGTTAGTATCTGTGTCAGGCTTGTTACTGACAGTTTAGTTATTTTGGGGTTTTCCTCTGTGTTTGTGTTTATTTCCTGAATGTCTCTCTGAGTGCTCGTTTCCCTCACCTGTCCCTGATTGGCAGCCTGGCTATGAATTGATTTACGTGGACCCCGACTTAAAAAGGTTGAAAAACTTATTCGGGTGTTACCATTTAGTGGTCAATTGTACGGAATATGTACTGAACTGTGCAATCTACTAATAAAAGTTTCAATCAATCAATCAATGGCACACCTGGTTGCAATTGCCAATCGGGCTACTATTTATGCCTGCCTCGCCCTCCAGTCAGGGCTCGATGATTGTACCCTGTGACCTGTTTCCTGTTTCTTGGTGGCTGTTTCCTGTTTCCTCTAGCCTGTTTCCCCAGCATGTGCACCGACCAGTTGCGCTATTTGTTTTTTGACATTCAAGTCATGTTTTTCCTGCGCTACGCCTGCCATCTCTGCATCATGGGTTTCAAGACCGACAGCAGTCCCTGACAATATGCTTACTATAGTCAAATGATATCTAACTGGCTGCTTTGAAAAGGGTCTAAATACTTCTATCAAATCTTTAATTTTTTTTTTGTGGATTTTTTCATAAAACTTTTTGTATATATTCTTCTTCTTTTTTATACCGAAATTAGATTTTTTTAGAATATTTTTTGAGATCTGATAAAAACAGGCACTATAAATATGCTACAGAAATCTATAATTATATTTGTATTATTAATGTGCAATTAATTACTAATTACTTACCTGTGTATCGTACTGAGCAGCCAGTTGTGTTACAATTTTCTATAGTTAACACACTTTTTTAGTACTTCTGATTATTTTGATTGGTACTTGTCTTGTTGTGTGACACTGCTAATTACCTATCATTTAAGATTCGGGCATTATCTCATAAGAAATTAGAAAGATTTAACCCCCAAAGTTACCAAAAGGACACTTTTTTACAGCTGAATCCAAAAGGTTTTTGGACATACTTTTTGTAATATCCTACAAGACAACAGCATCACTGAAAATACAATCTACGTGGCAAAGATTATTTACTTTGAGCCTCACAAATAAGTGTAAAAATTAAATATACTGGGTCTTTATACATTTCGGTTTCTTGCAAGAATGCTAACTGTTCCTATTATAATGTTAGCATCCAAATGTTTTACGCAATCTTTTTAGCTAATTTTATTTGTTTGAACCAAAAAAATAGGAGGCTAAGTAGGAGCTCATGAGGATGCTAACTTCTATATTAGCATGTTGACATTAGCATTTCTTGCTAATTTTATTCATCATGGCTTTCGAAACCTATCAGCATTTTAGAAGCACGCTAACTTTTCATCATGCTAAAGTTAGTTGGCCAACTTTTTATGCTTGCACTTGAGCTATTTTTATTTGTTTACACCTGATAACATGGCTTTCGACATTTGGCACCATCTTAGAGGTATGCTGACTTGATACAAGCTTAAAAAATTTATGTGTTTCTTTTAGGGGGGTTCAACTGTGATGATTCCTTAAAATGTTCCAGTTCCATTCACACATTTAAAAAACACTTTAAGACCAATGTCTTGGAAAAATATATCACTCTTGAATCAACACAGTAGTTCAGTGGTTCTTAACCTGGGTTTGATCGAACACTAGGGGTTCGGTGAGTCGGGCTTAGGGGTTCGGTGGAGGTCAAGACACACCCGACTCATCGTGTAAATAAAAACTTCTCCATATCGCCGTATTACGGATACGGCAACAGCAGAATTTAGACTAATTTGCAGGTGTGTCATTTGTTGTGCGTCATCATCATGGCGCCGATGAAGGCTGCCTCGGTGCTCTCATGCGCTCTGTTTTGTTTGTTTTTGTACATAAATTGTGTTTCCGGGTGCTCTTACACCCGTGAAGAGCTACTGAACATCAGATCCATCATCCCTATGGACTTGTTACCAGTCATCTTAGCGTCAGCTGCGGATTTGGTCCATTCTGTGCTCAAAAGAGGGAAACCGCATCGAAGAGGAAAGGGAGCGGGCGCACTTGTCCGTCTTCGCGGACGGGGATTACGCATGCCTCTACCAGGCATCTTCCTCTCCAACGTCCGCTCACTTGCCAACAAGATGGACGAGCTAGCGTTGCTGATGAGAAGGAACAAGGACTTCTCCTCATCCTGTGTGTTATGTTTCACGGAGACTTGGCTGAGCGCAAGTGTCCCGGACAGCGCGCTTCAACTGGAGGGCTTTCATTTCCTCCGCGCGGACCGAGACGCGGCGCTCTCTGGCAAAAAAAGAGGCGGTGGACTCTGCTTCTTTATCAACAATAGCTGGTGTACAGACGTGATAGTGATTTCCAGACACTGTTCTTCTTCTCTGGAATATTTCTTCATCCACTGTAAGCCCTTTTACTCACCGCGTGAGATTGTTTCATTCATTCTCGTGGCTGTTTACATCCCGCCCGGCGCGGACGTGCGTGACGCTCAGCGCGCGCTCGCAGGACAGATCTTACATGTGGAACGGTCTTTTCCTAACTGTCTTGTTATCGTGCTTGGTGACTTTAACAAGGGAAATTTGAGCCAGGAATTACCAAAGTATAGACAGTTTATTAAATGCCCGACCAGAGAGGAGAACACGCTGGATCACTGCTACACTACATTGAGCAAGGCTTTTCATGCAGTCCCGCGCGCTGCTGTTGGACTATCAGATCACGTGATGGTGCACTTAATCCCTTCATACAGACAGAGACTGAAACTGGCTAAACCTGTTATGAAGAACATTAAGTGTTTCACCGCCGAGTCTGTGGACGAGTTGCGTGCTTGTTGGGAAACAACAGACTGGGAGGCATTTGGAGCGGCCACGAACAATCTGGACGAGTATACGGACACTGTGACCTCACACATACAGTTCAATGAGGCGCGCATCATTCCAACGCGCTCCAGGGTTTGTTATAACAACGACAAGCCCTGGTTCACACCCAAGCTCCGACAGCTGCGCAAGAAGAAGGAGGCTGCGTGGAGAAGCGGGGACCGAAGTACATACAGAGAAGCGAAGCACCACTTCACCAGGGAAGTGGAGAAAGCTAAATCTGTGTACTCTAACCGTCTACAGGAACAGTTCCGCTCCAATGATTCTGCGGCAGTTTGGAGAGGTCTATGGGCCCTTACGAACTATAAGCCCAAAACCCCCCTCTCGCTCAGGGCCTTAACACACATTACTGTCGTCATGAACGGCCTTCAGCTCATCAAAGCCATGCTCTCCCCACAATCACCCCCCACCCCCCCAACAATGCCAGCACTTCATTAAAGGAGTTAAAGGACTCAAAGTACTCCAATGACATCACAGGACTCCAAAAACATCATAAGACTGTAAAGACCCTCTCCATCAAAGAAGAGGGTGTACGCCGGCAGTTCTTGAAGCTGAATACGCGGAAGGCCCCCGGGCCGGATGGTGTCTCCCCCTCCACTCTCAGACACTGTGCGGACCAGCTGGCTCCTGTCTTCACTGACATTTTTAACACCTCTCAGGAGCTATGCCGCGTGCCGTCCTGCTTTAAGACCTCTACCATTGTCCCTGTCCCCAAGAAAGCACGGATCACAGGACTAAATGACTACAGGCCGGTCGCGCTGACGTCTGTGGTCATGGAGTCCTTTGAGCGCTTGGTCCTGCCCCACCTCAAGGAGATCACTGCCCCCCTCCTGGACCCACTGCAGTTCGCCTACAGAGCCAACAGGTCTGTGGATGATGCAGTGAACCTGGCCCTCCACTTCATCCTGGAGCATCTGGACTCCCCAGGAACCTACGCTAGGATCCTGTTTGTGGACTTCAGCTCTGCCTTCAACACCATCCTCCCTGGACTGCTACGAGACAAGCTCTACCAGCTCAGCGTGCCCGACTCCCTCTGCAGTTGGATTAATGACTTCCTGACAGACCGAAGACAGCACGTACGGCTGGGGAAGATTGTCTCGGACAGTCAAACCACAAACACTGGTACTCCTCAGGGCTGTGTACTCTCCCCCTGGCTCTTCTCCCTGTATACAAACTGCTGCACCTCCAGTCACCAATCCGTAAAACTGCTCAAGTTTGCGGATGACACCACCCTCATCGGGCTCATCTCGAATGGCGATGAGTCCGCCTACAGGAGAGAGGTGGACCGGCTGACGTTCTGGTGCAGCCTCAACAACCTGGAGCTGAACGCCCAGAAAACAGTAGAGATGATCATGGACTTCAGGAAAGTCACAGCCCCACCATCCCCCCTCACCCTGATTGACTCTCCCACCCCCGTCCCCATTGTGGACTCCTTCCGTTTCTTGGGCACCACCATCACCCAGGACCTCAAGTGGGAGCTGACCATCAGCTCCCTCATCAAGAAGGCCCAGCAGAGGATGTACTTCCTGCGGCAGCTGAGGAAACTGAAGGTGCCGACCGAGATGCTGGTGCAGTTTTACTCCGCCATCATAGAGTCCATCCTGACCTCCTCCATCACAGTGTGGTTCCCCGGCGCCACAGTCCAGGATAAGAATAGACTGCAGCGCATCGTACGTGCTGCTGAGAAGGTGATTGGCTGCAAGCTCCCATCCCTCCAGGACTTGTTCTCCTCCAGGACCAGGAGGCGTGTGGGTCGGATCACAGCTGACTCTTCTCACCCTGGACATACACTATTCTCCCCTCAGCCAGGAGACTACGCTCAATTGAATTGAATTGAATTATATTTATATAGCGCTTTTCTCTAGTGACTCAAAGCGCTTTACATAGTGAAACCCAATATCTAAGTTACATTTAAACCAGTGTTGGTGGCACTGGGAGCAAGTGGGTAAAGTGTCTTGCCCAAGGACACAACGGCAGTGACTAGGATGGCGGAAGCGGGGATCGAACCTGCAACCCTCAAGTTGCTGGCACGGCCGCTCTACCAACTGAGCTATACCGCCCCGTCCATCCAGACCCACACCTTCCGCCACCTGAACAGTTTTTTCCCCTCGGCCATCAGGCAAATGAACAATAACTCCTAACAGCAGCTCTTTGAATTCCTTCTAAGTCTATCTGATAGCTCAGTTACAGCTCTTTTTATTACCAAATATGTGTTATATGTGTTTTATGTCGCACGTTTGCACCAAGAAAAATTCCTAGTTTGTGAACCCGTTCTCAAACAATGGCAATAAAACTATTCTGATTCTGATTTATGCACTGTGTTGGTTTTTGTTTTTTAAACTAAGTGATGTTCATGCACGGTTCATTTTGTGCACCAGTAATAAAACATGGTAACACTTTAGTATGGGGAACATATTCACCATTAATTAGTTGCTTATCAACATGCAAATTAGTCATATATTGGCTCTTAACTAGTCATTATTCAGTACTTATTAATGCCTTATTCGGCATGGCCTTATTATAACCCTAACCCTCTAACCCTGGCCCTAACACTCTAACCCTAACCAAATAACTCTAAATTAGGTCTTTGTTACTTAGAATATGTTCCCCATACTAAAGTGTTACCAAAAACATACAACTTTGTCTTGAATTTGAAAAAAAACATTTTATTTTTCACTAAAGAAGTGTTCGGTGAATGCGCATATGAAACTGGTGGGGTCCGGTACCTCCAACAAGGTTAAGAACCACTGCAGTAGTTAATACTATGATCAATGTTAATTAAAAACTAAATGTGGGCTATAAATAATAATGGAAGTATAATTGTTTGTATATAGTATATAATTGGTGCAAAGGTTTAACATGTGTACAAGGATACTTCATTTACTGTGTATATAATTGAACAGTATTTATGTTGTGTACAATGTGTATTTATAATATGTTGTGAAAAGGAAATTTCATAATTTTTGGAAGCTCATCTTGTACTTGACATTGTTTATAGGGTTAGGCGCAATAAGTGTTCAACTTCAGCCTAAACCCTTTCGGTCTGCAACATTTTACATTTTATGAATGTACAACTGTTTGTTTATGTAAAACGATTTTGTTTATTTTGTTGACCATTGACCGAAGAAATAATAATAGTGTCTTGTAAAATTACTCTTATGTCTAAATGAGTTTACACTTGTCTTATATGTTATCATGTTACCATTAGCATGCTAACGTTTTATGCTAGCAGTTTAACTAATTTTATTCATTTCAAGCTTGAAATTTGTGGATTTTGATTATTTTCGCCATCCTGTAAGTATGCTAACTAGTGTTATTATAACATGCTAACTTTAGCATGCTAACATTTTAGCTAATATTGCATGCTTAAACCTAAAACTCATGGATTTTGATACTTGGCATCAACTTAGAAGTATGCTAACGTCTCCTATAGTAGCATGTTAATGTTAGCATACTAAAGTTTTATGCTAACATTTTTGTAGATTTTTTTTCTGTATAAACCTAAAAATCATGGTTTTTGATATTTGGTGCCATCATAGAACTTTTCCTCTGTCATCATGCTAATATTAGCATGCTTACACTGCAAAAAGTCAGTGTTCAAAAACAAGAAAAAAAAATACAAAAATGAGGGGTATTTTATTTGAACTAAGCAAAATTATCTGCCAATAGAACAAGAAAATTTGGCTTGTCAAGACTTTCCAAAACAAGTAAAATTAGCTAACCTCAATGAACCCCAAAATACCTTAAAATAAGTATATTCTCACTAATAACTGTACTACTATATGAGTACGTGTTTTCTATTGTTTCATTGAAAATAAAACAGCAAAGTCCATTTGTCTGTCATCTGTTTTAATGTGAGACACAATTGTGTCAAAGTCATGATTTGTTTTTTTCATGCTTGAAAGAAGAAATTATTACTTTAAAAAAGTAGTTTTATACTTGTGAGTGTTGATGACACAGCTTTGCAACAGTTGATATTCTAGTTTCAAGCATGTTTTACTCAATATAGGTCATCAAATCTCAGCAACAAGCTGTAATATCTTACTGAGATAATTTAGGACCAAAACCCTTAAAACAAGTAAAACACTCTAACAGAAAATCTGCTTAGTGAGAAGAATTATCTTATCAGACAGAAATTAAGCAAATATAACCCTTAATTGAGATATTAAATCTTACTTAGATTTCAGTTTTTGCAGTGTACGTTTTATGTTAGATTTTGTAGCTTCAATGTTCCCAACACACGTAACCGGCCCTTCAAAATTACTTCTGAATTACACATTTTTAGTTATTCACTGTTTTTGTATGATGTTTTACTTTTGTTACTGTAGGTAAAATCTGCGCCACAACCACATAATTTCCCTATTGTGGGATAAATAAAGACCATTTTATCCTATACCTTACCTTATCCTTTTGCTTGTCTTTGATTTTTGTTGCAGGTGCGAGCTTATTTCACCGCCATTGCATCCAATCCGTGCCCCCCATTGACTGGAGTGTGTACTGAAGGGGTAAATTGCACCCTTTACAAAGCCTACGAGCCCTTCAGTGGCTCCAAACCAGGCTCGGGTTGGTGTGTCCGCCAGTGGCAGCAAGTGGTCCCTAGTAAATACAATGGAACCCTCACTTTAAAGTACGAAACCTGAACACGTTCTAAAATGATTGCTTTGTAAAAAAAAAAAAAAAAAAAGGTTATTGTTGTGTGAAAATATTAGACTGATTAGGACTGTATGTATGTATATTTTAGGTTGTTTATTATTCAGGCTTTCAGTGTTTTATTTCTGTCCCTTTTCCTTTTTAGCTCCACCACCAGTTTTTATGTGTCAATGGATGCGGGGCCACATGTACGTGCAAACTCCGGGAAACTCAATTACCCTCCTTATGTTGCGCTGCCTCCTCCTCTAAGGTAATGGAATTTTGATTTGGGTAAAGTAATTTAGATCCCTGTAAAAAATAGTTGCACTCATAAAAATGGCTAGTGTTGTACCAATATTTTGTTACCGGTACCAAAATGTATTTTGATACTATATAAAGGGGACCACAAAAAATTGCATTATTGGCACATTTGTTTTTTATTGCAAGTTTGTCCTTAAATAAAATAGTGAACATACAAGACAACTTGTCTTTTAGTTGTAAGTAAACAAGCAAAGGCTCCTAATTTAGTCTGCTGACATATGCAGTAACATATTGTGTCATTTTCCATTCTATTATTTTGTCAAAATTATTAAGGACAAGCGGTAGAAAATGAATTATTAATCTTCTTGTTCATTTACTGTTAATATCTGCTTATTTTCTGTTTTAACATGTTCTGTCTACACTTCTGTTAAAATGTAATAATCACTCATTCGTCTGTTGTTTGGATGCTTTACATTAGTTTTGGATGATACCACAAATTTGGGTATCGATCCGATACCAAGTAGTTACAGGATCATACGTTGGTCATATTCAAAGTCCTCATGTGTCCAGGGACATATTTCCTGAGTTTATAAACATTAATATACTTTTATTTTTAAACGCAAAAAAAGATTTTGTGACGCTAAAAAATATTGATGTAATCACAGTATTATCGACTAGATACGCTTCTGTGCTTGGTATCATTACAATGGATGTCAGGTGTAGATCCACCAATGGCGTTTGTTTACATTTTGACGCCGGTGAGCTGCTGTGTGTAGAGAAGCATGTTTAGCTATTCCTCGTCCTTCAGGGATGACACTTGTAAGAAACATACTACATTTGTCGCCACGGAGACCAGGATTAGTAATTTAGAAGTAGCTAAAACACTGCAGAATGGGGCAGGACTTTAGCCGCTAGCGAGCTAGCCATGTCTTAAAGCACCTCTTCCTGAGGGCATTTCAGTGTTATAGCTTCACCTTTATTGTTAGTTTTTAAGCCAAAATGCGTCCGTTCTCCCTTTTCTGTCTACACACTGTGTCTGCTTGTAAGTACTCCGTGATTGTGCGCTGCCGAACATGCTCGTCTGCTCGTAAAACCAACAATGTCACAACATGGCGACGACGGGGGTGCGGGGGCATGGGGGGCTGGTACTTTTTAGAGGCGGTATAGTACCGAATATGATTCATTAGTATCGCGGTACTATACTAATACCGGTATACCGTACAACCCTACTCTAAACCCCAAAAAAGTAATTATAGAGTATTGTACTTAAGTAATGCACATATACAACATTATGTCTTGTCAAAGCATCTTCCTGCTGGGAGAATTGTTTTGTACTTCAGTAAATGTCTATTCCACTGATGGTCCACACTGCCATACTTAAAGTGAACATCTTAACTCAGCCATTCCTGCTTTAATTGTAGCGTGTGTGAGAATGACAATACTGTGTTATGGGAACAGGGCCCATGCCAACTGCCCTCACCACATCCCTCTGTCCGTGAGAGACCTGGATGGAGACAAGGTGCGATGCCGCTTCGCTATGGAAGAACAAGGGGAGTGTGTCAACTGTTCTCGGCACTCTTTTATAGAACTGCACCAGGTAAGTGTGACGTGAATCTTTCATTCATACAAGACTCATGTACCATATTTTACGGACTGTAAGGCACAATTAAAATCCTTTTTTCCCCCTCAAAACTCGACAGTGCGCTTTACAACCCGGTGCGCCTAATGTACGGAATAATTCTGGTTTTGCTTACCGACCTCGAAGCAATTTTATTTGGTACACGGTGTAATGATAAGTGTGACCAGTAGATGGCACACATAAGAGATAAGTGTACACTTCACTATGATGGCAATATGACTCAAGCAAGCAACACCAACATTTTATATGTTACTTTGAAAATATAGAACATTACACACGGCGCTCAAACATCTATCAAAATGTTTTAGTACGACTTTGGTAAGCTATGAAGCCGCACCGCTTGATGGATTGTACTGTGCTTCAACATACGAGTATTATTATGGTGTGTGTATAAGGTAAGACATATTATCTGGCCTTTTGTTTCGCAATATTATGCAAAAGCAACTTTTCTTACCTTCTGGTACCTGCTGATCTGTATTTGGGATCTGCATAAATCCTGAAAAATTGCCCGCGTCTGCGCCGACGCCGTAGTTGATAAGCTTCTTCTTTTTCTCTGCCTTCTCGTTATGACATTCATCCTCCACTGTTGCCCTTTTTTTTTATAAAGTAGTGTAAAGTTCTTACTTATATCTGTCAGTAAACTCACCATGAAAGTGCTAAAACATACCGGTATAGTGAGTTTACATTATTCACCCAAGGAACTTTCGATATTAAAGAGACGGTTTTTCACGGGACACATTTCCAGCCTTGTTGTTTTATCCGGATGAGGACATGCTGCTCCGTTCTTGATTTAAGTAAAGTCTGAATGTCATTAAAACAGTTAACTCCATCTTTTGACACATTATCTATGCAACATTTTGACCAAAAGAACCACCATTACATGTAATGTAGACCACAAGGAAGTGTTTCACTTTTTTTTTTTAAATATAATAATATGACCCCTTTAACTTCTTAAGGTCCAAGCTGTTTGTTAACATGCTTTTTTTATTTCTCTTTGCTTATTTGGGCTTATTGGACCCTAATTAGAAAAAAAACTAAGAATCATCTTTTTATATGACGTACTTAGTCCATAAGTACACAAACGTGTACTTCATGTTTAGTTACATGCTAATTCTTATTTTTACACTTTTTTTTTCTAAATTCCATTGCATGTTATACTCTTCTGACACCACCAGATGGCAGTATAAGTGTCCACATAAGCGGCCATAAGACACCAATTCTGTAGTGTACACAATTTTGGAAGTAAGAGCTAAAAGGTGCTGTCCACGCATGTGGCCACTAAGCCTCTAGAGGTTTTAATGCGCTCTATTATCCGGTGCGCCTTATATATGAAAAATATATTCATCGACAGTGCGCCTTATTACTTGACACCTTCTATGTTAGCTATTTCTCTTTGTTTTTAATGTCTATTTTCTATTTTCTGCTGGAATTACTTCTATTTTATGCTGCAGCTGTCACATATACTGTAATATTGTCGTCATGTGTGTACATGGTAATTGTTATATTTTGTATATATGATATAGACATAATATAAGATAATATATCAGTATATATAATATACTGTACATATATTATGTAAATATTACGTATGTTATATTTATATCGCTATATTTAGTCTATTTATACCTGCATTGTCCTTTCCATCCTTACACTTTCCATCATTGTAACTGAGCTACTGTGTGGAACAATTTCCCTTGTGGATCGTTAAAGTTTGTCTAAGTCTAAGTCTATCTGGTGCGCCCTATGGTCCGGAAAATACGGTACATACAGTAGTACTAATACCACATACCACATACCATCTGAAGTGTTCATGTTCTAATGACATACTTGAGGACACGATAGTAAAACAGTACCGTTATTAGGGCTTCGCTAACAATGCAAGAATTAGTTCCACCAAACTTTTAGAATGGCGGCGAGCGGGTCAATTAATGACATTTTGATGAGAATCTAGATAAAGGTGCAAACTTTATATACTGTATATCTACAGTAGATATTACACTGTATTGCAGTGCAGCACTGATTTTCAAGTGTAGTAGGCTTATGGACTGTATAGTGGATTTACTCTTTTTGACTTTACAATATATACAACACATACTGGAAATCTCATATTTCAGGAAATGTTTAAAAGAGAAAGTTCAAATGTGATCTCTATCTCAGTCATCTACCTTTTTTTTTTTACCTAATTGGCAAATTGTTGTCCTCCCCTTTATTTCCAGGATGCATGTACATTGACGTTTACTGGAAATGCACCAGCTGGGCATTATTCCATCTACCTGATGGCAGAGGACCACATTCCTACCCCCAAAATATCCCAAACCGGCACGAGCCAACCCCTCAGCTCCGTCCCTGTGCACCTGTCCCTCACTGGTGAGGCTCCTCTTTGGGAAGGACATTAACAAATGTGTAACACAGACAAAATATGAATATAACTGGGGAGTTGAAACTTAAAACCTGATTTACATTTTTGCCTAGTTAATAATTTTGTTGTGATATAAAATACATTATAAGGATATATATCCGGAGGAACTTGTCCACTCAATCAAAAACCTTGGTAGAGAACCAGAACAAGATTGTACGTCAGGAATTCTGGTCCCACATCAGTGACCCCTTACTTTACACATGAGGGGTCATAACATTTTTGGTTGATTGAACATGTTTTTTTAAATACATATTTCTTATATTCCACATGCAATTTTTCCACAAATATACATGTCTTTAAATATACATTAATATTGTTTTACAAATGGCAGTGACAAGGACACCCTACACACTGGACCCTACAGGTTTTACATACAAAAATGAATAAATAATTGTACTATATTATTATAGTAATCCTAGCATTTAATATAGCAAGCCATTAGCCCTTTAGTTGCAAGCTGGCTATTTAGTGCATTCTTTAAATATCTCAGTATTGCACAATAACAAGATACGTACCTTTAAAGTCTGTTTTTCTTTTTTCCAAATACAATTTTATACAAAATATGTAAGTAGGGGTCCCCGCTCCTGGAAATTGTTGAAGACCCTGCGTTAGTTAGAACGATAAAACGCGTAACTCGAAACACTCATATTTCAAATCAGCTCCACCCATCTAAATTAATTTAAATCAATGTAATACGTGCTTGGCCGTATCAAAATACCACAATTTTAACATGTCACATGCCTTTTTAAAGGAGAAACAAAAACAAACTTTTACATAATAAATATTTGAAAAACGTTACGATAAAATGTACTACAAACCTCTACAGTTGTTTTACGTAATTATGTAATAATATTGTTCAGCATTTACTTTGGAGAGCAGACGTTTGTTTCTCCTATTAGCTGCTTCTTTGTTGTGTAACAATAGGAGCTAGGAAATCGTTGTTTGTGTTGCACCCGGACATATTTGAGTGACGGACCGGAGAGGTCCGATTTCACAACAGGCGACATGTATGTTGGTGTACCAAAGGTGATGCTCGACCGTCTAGTTTGTTGAGTCAGGACTAGACAGAACCAACTGAAGCACGTCCAACACTGCCTCTGCAGCTTCTCAATATTTTCATGGATAAATGTTCTTCGTTTGGCCGTTTGTGGCTGCAAGCTGCGGACGGCGGCTGCATCTTGTGTGATGCGGACTCAAATGATGTTTGCCACTTAAAGCGTAACCAAAAAGCAAGAAAACACAGTTTGTGTCTCAAATGACTCGTAAATGGAGGTACTCGCAAGTTGATGTTTGTCTCCATGTTCATCTCCAGTGGAGGCGGCGTCGTGCAGCTGCACAGATGAAGCTGTGGCGACAGGGAAGACCCCCAAAGAGCACTACACCTTTCCTGTCCTGCCATTCGAAGAGGTGAAATTTGGTGCTGACTTCATGTCCACAAAAGAAAGGTGCGTCCTTTGTAACGTATTTTTGAATATTTTTGAATAAAGATTGATATTTTTTAAATTTTGCCAAATTAATGCACAGTAAATGTTTTCTGCTACAGACTAAAAAAAAATGTTTAAAAAGTTAATCTTTATTGTAAGTTGATCTATATTTCTGGTTTTATTAGTTTTTTGTTTTCTTTATTGTTAATAAAGATGTAGTGTTATGCTGAGGTGTACTTATAACAGTTGTATAGACAAATTATACTATTTATAGTTGCGGAAAATAACTGAGAAGCACTTCATTAGCAGCACAAATGTATCACACATTTTGGTTCACGCCTGTCACCAATGGATTAGTCCAGCAAATCTCAAACTGTGGTACGAGAACCACTCGTGGTACGCTGGCTCTATCTAGTGGTATGCCAAAGAACCACTTAATTAAATATTCAAAAACGGTATTACTGTTCAAACTGTGTGTAGTTTTTTTTGATTGATTGAAACTTTTATTAGTAGATTGCACAGTTCAGTACATATTCCGTACAATTGACCACTAAATGGTAACACCCAAATACGTTTTTCAACTTGTTTAAGTCGGGGTCCACGTTAATCAATTCATAGTGTTACAGTGGCCAAAAATATTAACTATATTTGTGAAACAAAACCTCTACCTTTTTTTTCATGCATATTTATGCGTACTACGCTACTTTATTTTAATGTTGGTCATTATGGTGGCACTTGGAGAGCCAAGTGTTTTCTGATGTGTTTCTTGGTCCATCGTTCTGGCCTCGTATATAACTTATTTACTTTCTGAATTTGAAGTAGGAATGGAATTTATGGCTGTTTGTTGTGTTGCCTGGGCTTGAGGAGCCGTTACTTTTTAAGAGCCTTTTCAAAAGCCCACTTATAATATTGATTTGTTTGTTTGTTTTTTACAAACAAATAGCAGTTATAAGACTAGATGAAGCAATTCCTGAAGGAATTGCGTGTGAATGCTCCAATCCTGAAGTTGAACTTTAAAATGACTAATTGTTGAAGTAGAGCAGACAATTCCTAAACAGGCTGAATATTTAGAAGTTGGAACGGTTTGAATCGGATAAAAAATGTGGGAGTTGTGGAACTTTGAAAAATGTCACATTCATTTCAATGGGAATTTCATGGAAATTTGGTCATTTCGGGAAAAGCGGGAATTTTTTGGAAAATGTTAAAAGACTTGAATGTTCTGAATGAGTTGAAATGGTTGGTGTTGTAATTTTTCAAATTGGTCGAGAAATGTTGTAGTTGTAACATTTTTAATTGAGAAATGGTATTAAGGAATTCCTGGAATTTCGGGAAAACCGGGAATTTTTCCATTTTGAAAAAACACTTTGTTTTTTGTCCTGATTAAGAGGAATGTTTGGACGTTGGAACGGGTGAAATGCGTTGATAAATGTGGAAGGAGTAGTCGCCAGAAAAAAAGGGTGGAAATAGGGCTTTGGAAAACCAGGAATTCTGGAAAATCCTGGAATTTTTTGGAACTTGGAAAAGGGGTAGTTTGGATTTCCAGGATGGTTGAATGTGTTGAAGGTAGAATGGTTTGAATTGGTTGAGAAATGGTGGAAGTTTGAAAACTGGCCAATTCATTCTGAATGGGGAAAATGACCCGGAAAACCTGGAATTCTGGGAATTTTTGGAATCTGTCAAGGAAAAGCCCACGATTCCCGAATAGGCTAACCGTTTGAAGTTGGAACGGTTTGAATCGGATGAAAAATGTGGAAGGTAGAGTGCGCCAAAATCTGGAGAAGAAGAAGAAGTTGAATAATAAATAGATGAATTTTGGTGTAGAAAACCATATGTGTGAATGCATTGGAGCATTCACACAATAAGCCTTGGATGGGAATGATTCAAACTTACAATATATACTTAATTGATGGTAGCATGGTAATTGTGTCTTCCTATTTGATGTACCATGACAGCATGTTTAGTTTCTAAGATTTTCTTCTAAGTTTTGTCAGTACAGTACATTCACTGGTACCTCGGTTTTTGTTAGTAATTTGTCCAACAGGAACTGAATCGTACGAAAAATAAAGCTTCCCCCACTAAATGTAAATCCATTTCATTCATACAAGACACTCAAAACTGCTAACATAAAACACATTTTATGGAGAATATTATAGATGTACAAGGGGAAAACATTGTGAAATACATATAAATGATGAATGAACATTTAACAACATTTTTGCCTTTTTTTGAAGACTTATCAAAGTGCTGGGTTTCGCAACTTTTTTTGACCATATGGCTTATTTCGCTAACCTGACTCTCGCCAGATCCTTGTAGTTCGCTGAGCTGGAAGGATGTGGCGAGAGTCAGGTTATTATTTCGCAGGTACCTAATTTAAAAAGAAAAAAAAGCACAGACACTGAGTGTGAGATTAGGGATGTAACGATATGAAAATTTCACATCTTGTGACCAAAAAGATCAGTTATTATTATCGCGATATTGTTGAATGTGCACAAAAAGTACTTATACACACACTGATATCTTCTAGCCAAGTTTTTAATTTTTATTCTTTTAAGAAAACTTAAATACTTAGAAAAGCCTCTATTTTGCATGATTTGAATGCTTCACTGATAGTGTTTTAGTCTTAGTATTGTATCTGTTTTAATGGCTAAGGTTTTATTGTTTTATATATTGGTTTGTACTGTAGCTCTTTAATTGAAAGTGAAAAGTGTGTAACAAAAAAATATATATTATTATTGATTACTCAGTTCAGCGGTCGTATCGAACGCATCTTAAAAACACCTCTGGTTCTACCTCTGAGAAGACAGCTTGTGTTTATATAAATTTAGATTAGGGTATGTCGTTTCTTAATGGGGAAAGACGATGATGCCTCTTATTTTCATGTTAGCATTTAAGCTAGCAAGCTGGCACCAATCGGCCCAGGAGTTTATCAATGTGCAGTTATAAGTCATGTTTTTTGGTAGTTTGAATTTAAAACGGTAAAAGCAATTGTCGGGAGTTTTACCGCGGTTATCATTTTTACCAATTATCATTACATCCCTAGTTTAGACATGTGATTCTGTAAAATGATGAGCGGGCAAATGGACTACTGGTAGTTTGTTATATGCAATGTTTGGCTGTATGATAATCGACACGTTGTATGAAAACCGGGGCAAAATTGTGGCAAAAACATCTGATACAAAAAGTGGGGTGTATGAAAACTGTACATGAATATTTATCCATTACCACGTACGGCACACCTGGGCAAATTAAGGCCCCGGGGCCGCATGCGATCCGGTGCGCTTTTCAATCTGGCCCGCCAGACATTCCCAAATGATTTTTTTAGATCTTTAAGATAGAAACTGTAGCTGCCATTATGATGTGCAGTGATGTTTTCAAATGACCGTAAGTCTCGAACTCTCGAACTATGCAAAGTATTTCAATGGTTGGAATCTGCGGTTTTGCATGATGTACCAGTTACTATGGTCATCTACGTCACAGCAGCTCAGACGAGGCACCAAGCAGTGTGGGAGCGTTTCCACAGAGTGTTTACCCTTTGCGTTCATATTTCACAGTATTTGTTGCATTTTTGTTGTGTTTCGCTTGATGGTAAAATATGTCAATCGAGAGGGGATGTGACGGCAATATGTTGTCAATATTCAGTGTTTTATCGTTCATAGTTAATATTGTAAATCCCAAATTTTTTATTTTCATGTACAAAATGTTTTAATTCCATTCTGTTTTTTAAGGCGGTCTGTCATAATGTTTTTAGCATTCAATCAGACATTATTGTGAGATTTTGTATCAGTGTTCCTAAAAATAGATATACCGGCCCCCAGACACATTTTTTTTCTCTAAATTTGGCCCCGCAGTCAAAATAATTGCCCAGGCCTGACCTACGGTCTTCCACACAAACTCAACATTCAACGGACGTCACATCTTGAGAAGTGCTGGGCAATTATATACCTGCAACTTTATGGAGAATTGTTAATAGCACAAAGCAAGTTTAATATTGGACAAAACGACCTCAAACCCATGAAACTAGAGCCTTGGTTAAGAGCCAGCAGTCCAACATATGACCAAACATTTTTTTAATAGCGGAATCAACGCCGTCACACCTACAAAGGGAACCAAACTGAAACGTAATATATTCCACTTTGAAGCAAATTCAAGTCTGCCATCTTTGCATGCTCCTCAAAAGTCCCACGCAGAATTCTCCTGTCGTCAGAATGTCTTGAGGTGACAATGTTCTCAAATGTCAAATGCCTCACCCATGCAAGTATGCACAAAATGACAGTGGAATAGAAAAAAGCGATATTCGTGGCATGTAGACAACCTGTTGACTGTCGGAGATGACGCACATGAAAAGTCTCATTGGCTGGCTGCTCGTTGATGTCGGTGTGAGCAAACATGAAACATTTCACATAGACGCTCTGTTGGGTCCTTTGAACTAATCCGGGTGTCAGCAACCCGCGGATCTAAAGCCGCAAGCGGCTCTTTAGCGCCGCCCAAGTGGCTCCTTGGACCTCTTTCAGAGATGTGTGAAAATGGAAAAGGATAAAGAAGAAAAAAAAATTGTTTTGTTTTAATATGTTTTCTTTAGGAGAACGAACATGACACAAACCTTCCTAATTGTTAGAAATCCCACTGTTTATGTTATACATGCTTCACTGATGAGAGTATTTGGCAAGCACCGTTTTGTCCTACTAATTTCAGCGATCCTTGAACTCACCGTAGTTTGCTTACATGTACAACTTTCTCCGATGCTGCCACAGAAAGACGTGTTTTATGCCACTCCTTCTTTCATTCATTTTGTCCACCAAATGTTTTATGCTGTGTGTGAATGCACAAAGGTGAGCTTTGTTGATTTTATTGATTCGCTGGAGTGCTAATCAGGCATATTTGATCAATCCATGACTGCAAGCTAATCAATGCTAACATACTATTTAGGGTAGCTGTATGTACATATTGCATCATTATGCCTCGTTTGTAGGTATATTTGAGCTAATTTAATTTCCTTTACTTATGTCCTCCAGGAATTTAATTTATATTTGCAAGTCTCATGACACATTATCTGCATGTACAAAATATTGGCTGCATTTCTCATATTTTTTTGTTTGCCATGTTGTTCCAGACCACAGCAAACATTACCCAGCTTGCAAAGATTGTAATTAATCCATTAGAAGAAGACAGCCTGCCGTTTCCTTAAACTTGGACACACACATCTATATCTTTGGCCATTCTGAGCCAGTAATTTCAAGAAGTTATCTCATCCTGTGAGAAGCCTCCATTGTACTAATGATTTCCAATGTTGCAAACATGTGTAGAATAAAATTTAAAGTACAACATTTCTGTCAACGAAGATTTACGTCAGCCTTTGATAGTAGGCTAATATAGATCAAATATAGACACTTACATCATGTGTTGCCTTCATTATAACACTTATATAAGGCTTTTAATTTTTTGAGGCTCCAGACAGATTTTTTTATTGTACTTTTGGTCGAATATGGCTCTTTTAACATTTTGGATTGCTGACCCCTGAACTAATCAATCATCATGCGGCACGACTTTTGCAGCGTTTCTGAGATCGCTGTTGTTGGCCAACCTGGGCTCTTCAAGTACGACTTCGCTTCAGCTGGCACCAAGTCGCACGTGACCATGTCGTGGGTTCGTTCTGAAAACGAGCTGACCCATGTTCTGCCAGTCTGCTTTGTCGCCAACACCATGAGGTACGTAACGCAACTGACAATTAGTAATAGAATTCACGCACACGCACGCACACACACCAGCAGAGGGAGTAAGAAGATAAAGTACAATTGTTCCCTACCCAAGACATCTCTTCTGTGTCCTAATAAATACAACAGATGCCATTATTAATCATTTTCCTTTAGATTCTTATCCAATACATACACTATGTCTATGGATGTTGTCCTTCATCCACGTCATTGTAATGCTGGAACCGTTCTTGCCCAGGCACACTCCCCTGGTGTTGGAATATAAATATTTGGGGTTTTGGCACCAGCCGCTAGACCAGATCTGACCAATCTAAGTCTATGAGCATGAACTGATGAAGCCTACTTGGATGAGAGGCGAAATGTCTTCTCATATAAACCAAACAGTCCAGTTGCGATCGATTGAACGCCCAGAGAATACATACAGTACGTTCTAGAACTGCTGAATTATTAACACAAAACAAATGTATTTTTCATTGAGAAAACGATGCAAACTATATATGCAGTAGTACCTCAATTGTTGATCCTAATTGGTTTTGTGACCGAGCTCTTTAAAGGGAACTGCACTTTTTTTCTTTAATTTTGCCTATCATTCATCATCTCTATTTAAGACAAGAGCATGTATGTTTGTTTTTATACATTCTAAGTCGTAAATGGGAATGGTAATACTCGATTGTGCCCATAAAGCCCTTTGATATAACATCCTAAAACTTTCAACAATATTTAATTTACATCTTGCGACCTGAATATTAACACGGTATTAGCGAATACAGGAAATGTTAGAAAAGGCCTCATCAAATGAAATTAGTCAAACAGTGAAAAATGTTAGGTATGAACAACACTAACCATATAACATATTTATGCTTTTGCAGTGGCGTGTTATTGTGTGTTTTAGCTACACTTAGGGGTCGTAGCCACCACATAAATTAAGGGCATGACGCAGGAAGTCGAATGATGCGGACACGTTTGTTACTAAATACTTTCTAATACTCTTCGGACTTGAAGATTTTGTATCTGTAAGCACTTTAATTACTTGATCCTTGTTTATATTGAAAATTGTTGTGTTTAAGACTGCAAAATGTTCAATTAGGGATACTTATTACATACAACAGCTAGTGTGCTTAGCTGTGGTGTAGCCGCTCGCTCCTAGTAGCCTACAGCCTACCATGTTTACTTATTGGTAAATGACGTGACTTCAATACAAGAAAAAAAACAACCTTGTGTGCGTAGTGGAGGACCTCCATTTAGATGTTAACTGACTGTCCAGCTTTGTACAAGTAAACACGCTTGTATCGTAGATTTTAGATGCAAGCTGATATCAACAGGTACTTGTTTTTTTGTTGAAATTTTTTACGTAAATTAAGTATTGTTTTTACGTAAATTAAGTATTGTTGACGGTTTTTGAATGGGATTTAGCTGTAAAATCGATTGCTCTCATTAGCTGCATTGCCAGCATGGGCTACTTTTTGTAATTTCACAATCTGTCACATAACGCCGTGAATTATTTGGAGTTTTTTGGTGTTTTCCCGTGTGTAGTGTTTAAGTTCTTGTCTTGCGCTCCTATTTTAATGTTGATTGTCATGTCAAGTACGGCTCTACTTTGTGGACGCCGTCTGCTCCACGCGCTGTAAGTCTTTGCTGTCGTCCAGCATTCTGTTTTTGTTTACTTTTCAGCCAGTTCAGTTTTAGTTTCGTTTTGCATAGCCATCCCTAAGCTTGAATGCCTTTTTGTTTATTTTTTCGTTCAAGCATTATATACCTTTTTACCTGCACACTGCCTCCCGCTGTCATCTGCATATTGTGATCACGACAAACCATGTTCCAGACATCTACAAAGCAATTAGCTACCTGCTGCCACCTACTCATATGGAAGAGTATTACACAGTTACTCTGCTGAGCTCTAGACAGTACAGACAATAATTACCGGTTTGCAAAAAATATTTTTAACCCATCCAGCCATCCATTTTCTACCAATTAGGTGAAATTATATAATCTCCCACGGCACACCAAACAATATCTCACGGTACACTAGTGTGCTGCGGCACAGTGGTTGAAAAACACTGTTAGAAAGCGAGGAAAAAAACAAAACTTTTGTCTTCTTGTCTTTCATAACGATAGGCAAAATTCCAAAAAAAGCACAGTTACCCTTTAAGCTACACCATGAAAGTAGTTATTTGCAGTAAATAAATCTGAATAGTTATTGAAAGAAAGAAAAAAGATGTACGCATATTTAAGGACACAGGTAGAAAAACAGTCACCAGCTTCCCTCCTAATTGCACATACAGTATATGTTGCGAAATGTCTCATTTACACTTCTTGTCTTTCCAGTTTGCAGTCAGAGCCAAGATGCGTGTGGCTGTACCAAAGTAAGACTCCTTCCAAATATCAGAAGAATGCCATAAAGGCTTTACAAACAAATACCAGGAAAAAACCCACAGCCAACAATGAATTCTTTCTCTCTCAATAATTGCAGGAAAAACGAAGACTCTGCCGACAGGAACAGGTTTTTAAAAAGTTTTTTGGTGTTTTTTGGTGCTCAGTGGCCTTGTGGTTAGAGCAGGGGTGGGCAATTAATTTTTACCGGGGGCCGCATGAGCAAACCGAGCACTGCTGGAGGGCCACACCGACAATATTTCAATTAAATTCTGCTCAAATTATTTTTGATGTACCGTAAAATAAATAATAATAATAATAATATTTTCATTTAACCTAACTTATCTTTATTCAAAAGCAGGTGGCTTTTGATGGTTTTATTTTTAACACTTTCTTACACAACGCTTCCTGATGTGTAATACCATGCAAACATTTCAATTTCTGTCACTTTATCCTGCATCCTCTTTGTTGTGAACGTGGCACGCCTGTAAGGTGATTGGCGAAGAAGGAGGAAGCGTTGCTGTTGCGGAAATGAGGAGTGAGGATAGACGTGCGTGTGGAAAGAACGAGATAAGTTGAGCTGTGTTAGTATAGGTTGCTCAATAAATGTTTAAAAAGAGCATCAGACTTGGTGTGCACTTCTTCTGGATGCTACAATTGGACTCAGAAGTGGGATGAAATGCCTCCCAGTTTGCCTTGCCATCAAACCTGGGAGTCTTCATTGAGGGCGGAATTCTTCCATGCCAAGCAGCGTGCGCTGCACCTGTAGACGCTGCCTCTGTCCTTCCTCCCTCCCTCTCTCTCTCTCTCTCTCTCTTTGCGGCGAGCTCCTCACGTCCTGGATTCACACAGACATCTGCAGTGCTGCTGGCACCTTAAGTCCCCACTCACTGTCATTTTCCCTCCCGTTCCATCTTGACAAAGTCGCCAGGAAACATCGTGGCACGTACCTCCCGATGACGTAGCAGGCTGAGCACACAATTAAGCAGCGCAGTATGCACAAAGATTTACTTCTGACACCAATTGTAGTGTCCAGAAGAAGTGCACACCAAGTCTGACGCTCTTTTTAAACTTTTATTGACCAACCTGTACTAACACAGCTCAACTTATCTCGTTCCTTCCACACGCACGTCCATCCTCACTCCTCATTTCCGCAACTCAAGAACACATCATCAACTTCAGCAGGTCGTTACACTATATTCTTTAAACACAGCAACATGTGTACCACAAATTAAGCACACGGCTTTACCTTTACTTGGAAGTCCATGTCTTTTTTAAAACACGCCATTTGTCATCAACTTTTCTCTTTTTAGCGTCTCGGGGATAACCGGGCATCACTTGTCGCTGTGCGCCTTCACTCACAGGACATACGCACATAAATAACACTTTTCAAAATAAAAGCAGCACAGTTGTATTGCACGCACGACATAGATGATTTTTTAAATTTATTTTGTAATTTGTGATTGCCGCTGCGCGCACGAGCATACGTCCACACGGAAGTAATACAAATAACGCTTTTCAAAACAAAAGCAGCACCGTTGTATTGCACACTAGAGATAGATACTTTTTAAAATTTATTTTGTAATTTATGATTGGCCTCACACGGGCCGGACAGGGACGTACAAAGGGCCGGATGCGGCCCGCGGGCCGCAGAATGCCCAGGTCTGGGTTAGAGTGTCCGCCCTTATATTGGTAGGTCGTGAGTTTAAACCCCGGCCGAGTCATATCAAAGACTATAAAAATGGTACCCATTACCTCCCTGCTTGGCACTCAGCATCAAAGGTTGGAATTGGGGGTTAAATAACCAAAAATTATTCCTGGGCGTGGCCACTGCTGCTGCTCACTGATCCCCTCACCTCCCAGGGGGTGGATAAGGGGATGGGTCAATTGCAGAGGGTAATTTCACCACACCTAGTGTGTTTGTGACTATCAGTGGTTTAGTTTTAACTTTACTTTAGTCACAGTGTTACTATTTTTGCGCGAGTGAGCCTGAGAATGTGGTGTTTTCTCTCCCGCAGAGCTGAGGTGCAATAAGACGGAGATGACACTGGTCCTTCCTCTTGCCTCACTGAGCAACATCAACCTGGCGGAGCTGCAGCTGAACAGTGCATCTTGTCCTGTCAGCTACAATGACACTCACCTCACCGCACGCATCTCCTTGAACGGCTGCGGCACCAAAACTGTGGTAAATCCTGCATTTCTTCCACCTTGAAGTTATTTCTTTACACCAGTGTTTCTGAATATTTCTTGCTCCCAAGGCACATATTTCTCACTAAGGTTGCAAAGGGGTGGAAATGTTCCTGCTCCTTAATGCAGGTTTCTCACAGGAATGAGGCAAAACTTCATCCAGGCCCACTGTAGGCTAGCTAGTTTTTGTTTTGTTTTGACATACAATCATAAAATATTCAATACAAAATGCTCTTCCATTAGTGCATGCATTTCTGTAGAATAGAAATTGTATCATGGCTGTTTGGTGGCACCAGCATGCTTAGTCGGTAAGTAGGGATGTGGTAAGACTAATGTGGGGTCAATCTGCCATAGTGGCAGCTGGCCTTATAGTTACTGACTATTCTGAGGAGTTCCTAAACCAAAGTTGTTTTAACCCTCTCTTGTTTTCCAGCAAGCTGGCACCGAACTGGTTTACACCAACACCTTGAAAAGCGTGCGTTCTTTTACCATGATCAGCCGCCACCCCTCCTTCATCCTCCCGATGGCCTGCCGCATCCCGTCTGTCAAAGCCAGTAGTCCAGTCTTCAACGTCACCGTTCCCGTTGAGTCCTTTGATGACGTTGACATTCGGCTGGAATTCTACTTCCCAGGAGAGGGGCCCATGTCAAGGTTCTCAGGGACAGCGCAGTTCCAGTCCGTACCACTTTTGCCGGGAGCGCTGCGGTCGAAATCGGCACTAAGGTATCAAGGTGGTTCAGGCAACGGCGAAGTACGTGGTTCAGGCAACGGCGAAGTACGTGGTTCAGGCAACGGCGAAGTACATGGTTCAGGCAACGGCGAAGTACGTGGTTCAGGCAACGGCGAAGTACGTGGTTCAGGCGACGGCGAAGTAATTGGTTCAGGCGACGGCGAAGTAATTGGTTCAGGCGACGGCGAAGTAATTGGTTCAGGCGACGGCGAAGTGGGGTCCACGATTGACAAACTGGACCTCCATTTGTTCGCCAACACGACTGTGGATCGAGTTCAAATGATCATCAAAAGCTGCCTGGCGTCCGAGACAGCAGACTTTGCTGCATCCAGCGTCATTTTGCAGGAAGGGTCAGTAACACAAAATTAATTCACGTACTGTACAACTTGTGTGTTTCTGTATGAAACATTTCCTATACTTTTACCTTTACAGATGTGCAGCTTCCAACACAACAATGGAGATCATTACAGACCAGAGCAATGTTACCATCTATCGCATTGATTTGCCCACCCTGAACACACAGGGATCAATGGTCTGTATTAGCTTGATTTTTTCTTACTGATGATTTTACAGCATACGGGGATAGAACAACATACAATTGAGCAATATAGGTTATTGACCCAATTACATATTTCTTCAAATCAATTTTTATTTAAACGGGGATAGCAGATCCATTCTATGTGTTATACTTGATAATTTCGCGATATTGCCATATTTTTGCTGAAAGGATTTAGTAGAGAACATCGACGATAAAGTTAGCAACTTTTGGTCGCTGATAAAAAAAGCCTTGCCTGTACCGGAAGTAGCGTGACGTCACAGGTTAAAGGGCTCCTCACGTTTCCCCATTGTTTACACCACCAGCAGCGAGAGCGATTCGGACCGAGAAAGCGACGATTACCCCATTAATTTGAGCGAGGATGAAAAATTTGTGGATGAGGAACGTGAGAGTGAAGGACTAGAGTGCAGTGCAGGACGTATCTTTTTTCGCTCTGACCGTAACTTAGGTACAAGGGCTCATTGGATTCCACACTTTCTCCTTTTTCTATTGTGGATCACGGATTTGTATTTTAAACCATCTCGGATACTATATCCTCTTGAAAATGAGAGTCGAGAACGCAAAATGGACATTCACAGTGACTTTTATCTCCACGACAATACATCGATGAAGCACTTTAGCTACGGAGCTAACGTGATAGCATCGTGCTTAAATGCAGATAGAAACAAAAGAAATAAGCCCCTGACTGGAAGGATAGACAGCAGATCAACAATACTACTATCAGGAGACACCGAACCAAACACTGGACCTGTAACTACACGGTTAATGCTGTGCCGCCTGTCGAAGCCTAGGAATGCTGTTGCTAACGTTGCCATTGAAGCTAACTTAGCTACGGGACCTCGTCAGAGCTATGATAAAAACATTACCGATGCTGCTCATCAACACCCGTGCTCACCTGCGTTCCAGCGATCGACGGAGCGACGAAGGACTTCACCCGATCGTCGATGCGGTCTAGGCTAGCGTCGGATAGCGCGTCTGCTATCCAAGTCAAAGTCCTCCTGGTTGTGTTGCTGCAGCCAGCCGCTAATACACCGATCCCACCTACAGCTTTTTTCTTTGCAGTCTCCATTGTTCATTAAACAAATTGCAAAAGATTCACCAACACGGATGTCCAGAATACTGTGGAATTTTGCGATGAAAACAGAGCTGTTTGTATTGGGATACAATGTGTCCGAATACTTCCGTTTCAACAATCGACGTCACGCGCAAAAGTCATCATACATAGACGTTTTCAACTGGAAGTTTCGCGGGAAATTTAAAATTGCACTTTATAAGTTAACCCGGCAGTATTGGCATGTGTTGCAACGTTAAGATTTCATCATTGATATATAAACTATCAGACTGCGTGGTCGGTAGTAGTGGGTTTCAGTAGGCCTTTAAACCCTACCTTATTTTAAATGTAAGACATGAACACGTTTTTCTTTTTTTTTTTTAAAATACATTCTAAGTTGTAAAATATTACTTATATTACTTATATAGTTATTGTATATCCTTGCGGCATCAAAGCCACCCTTGTTTGTTTGTCATCCTCCACGAACCAGAAAGTAGCCTGCTGACTATAAGGGAGATAGACTAACAGGTTTTTCCACAACATAGTTCTATATGGTCATACGGTTTTGCTAAAACAACACAGCATTAAGGAGAAGTTTGTTAATCTACTCTACTGAACCGTACCGGTTTCTCCTGTCACACAGATGTACGTCCGCTGTGTTGTCCAGCTGTGTGTCACCTTCCTCCCCTCTCAGAAGTGCCCTGCAGGGTGTGGAGAGTCCCAGGTAGAGAGAGAGGTGCCCAACGCGATAACCAGGACCGTCACAGTCGATTCAGGACCTGTAAGTCTTGTGGTCACCACTCCAGTTCCCAGGGTGAACACCACCACTGCAACCACTGCTACAACTGCAACCACAGCAACCACTGCTACCACTGTGTCCACTGCTTCCACTGCTACTACTGTGTCCACTGCTACCTCTGCAACCACTGCTACCACTGTGTCCACTGCTACCACTGCTTCCACTGCTACCACTGCTACCCCTGCTACTACTGTGTCCACTGCTTCCACTGCTACCCCTGCTACCACTGTGTCCACTGCTTCCACTGCTACCCCTGCTACTACTGTGTCCACTGCAACCACTGCTACCACTGTGTCCACTGCTACCACTGCTTCCACTGCTACCCCTGCTACTACTGTGTCCACTGCTTCCACTGCTACCCCTGCTACCACTGTGTCCACTGCTTCCACTGCTACTACTGTGTCCACTGCCTCCACTGCTACCCCTGCTACCACTGTGTCCACTGCTTCCACTGCTACCCCTGCTACTACTGTGTCCACTGCTTCCACTGCTACCCCTGCTACCACTGTGTCCACTGCTTCCACTGCTACCCCTGCTACTACTGTGTCCACTGCCTCCACTGCTACCCCTGCTACTACTGTGTCCACTGTGTCCACTGCCTCCACTGCCTCAACTGCTACCACTGCTTCCACTGCTACCCCTGCTACCCCTGTGTCCACTGCTACCACTGCTTCCCCTGCTTCCCCTGCTACCACTGTGTCCGCTGCTACCACTGCTTCCCCTGCTACCACTGCGTCCGCTGCGTCTGCTGTTACCGCTGCTGCCACTGCAACCACTGCAGCAATTGCAGCACCTGCAGCAACTTCTGCAACTACAGCAGCTGCGACAACTGCAGCAACTACAGCAAGTGGTAAGATGCATCTTCAAAAGCCTTCATTTGCAGCATTAACTATTGTTATTAATATTTATGTATTGATTTATTTCACACAACACATACATTTGTATGTATTTTAAAATACCCAAAGACCAACCCGGCCTTCAATTGTTTTTTTTAAATATTTATTTTACATTTTTTTCACCCATTTCATTTATTTATTTTAAATGTATTTCACACAACACTTTATTAATTTAAAATACCCATAGAACATCCAAGCCTTCAAATGTTTTTAAAAAATATAATGCAGTTGTGTATTAAAAAGCTAATGGTAGTTTATTCCAAATACAGGGTCCTCTGTATTTAAGCATACATTGATTAGCACAGCGGATCTCAGCCTTTTGACTTTTCCACTACTCAAATATTAACACATAATTAATTATCTTACTCTTGATTTTAATCCTTTTCAAGAATTGAATCTAAATTAAATGAAACCATGTGTTAAACACAAAGATTACTTTCAAGGTTTAGGTCAGGCTGATTGCAAATATAAATACTACTCAAATATACTTCAGAAGAAGGGACTGATAAACTAATAAAAAATTAAAACACATACAATTAAGCAGCGCTAAAATACATACATTCTTTCGGAATAAATAATAATAACAAAAATAAATATTTTTCCTAAATACGCCGTCAATAAAATTAAAGTGCATAGGAAAATACAGCTTCACCACTTTAGTCATAATTTTTGCGCTTAAGAAACTTCTCAGTGACTTCAGCCCCAGACTTCTGTTCATTACTGCCACAAGTGGTGGTAAAGTGTATTACATCTAAATACTAAACTAAAAGAGAAACATATAGTTTCTGGCGGCCCTCTCGAGTAAAATGGGCTCCGGCCCAATGGTTAAGATACACTGGATTAGTAGACCTATATGCGTGAAATTGGATCCTCAGCCCTCGCAAAACTCAGCTGAAAGTTTCAGTCATTATTTGCTGATTTGAGCCGTTGAAATGGTTGTCCCTCCTGTTTTCGCTTCTGAGTTATTAAAGATTATTTTATAGTCAGCCAGTCCCGCATTCTCCAAATTAAGCCAAAATAGCCTCATTCGTTTGTGCTATGTTTGGTCCAACTAAAATAGTTTTTTAAGTTATTAAGTTTTATGGTTTTTATGTTATCAATGTGTATTTAACGTGTTATTATTTATAAAAAGTCTCCAACTTTGTTAAAATCTCCCCAAACTTGTCTTATTTGTTTGTGCTTGGTTTTTGCTGGTTTGTGCTGCAAAATTGTTTGTTTGTGCCATTACGTTTTTTAAGTTATTAACGTTTTATGTTTTTTATGGCATTAACGTGTTATTATTCATAACCAGCCCACCAGCCATGTCAAAATCACCCCAAACTTGTCCCAATCAACTGTGGTGGTGTATCCTGCAAACCTTTTTCTTTTTACTATTATAATTTTTAAGTTATTAGCATTTTATTGTTATGTTATTAGCATGTTATTAATTATTATTATATTATATTTTATATAGAACAAATTTAACCAATACATTACAGAAAGGGACCTATTAAGCAATTTTTTTGGAGGTAGGAGGAAGAGTAATGAGGAGAACATCTAAACTCCACACAGAAAGATCCCAAGCCTGGAAATCAAACACAGGACCTTCTCGCTGTGAGGCACGAGCGCTAACCTCTGCATCAACGTGCCGCCAAATATTAACATGTATTTGGTATTTGTTTAAAACAATATGGAACTATAGGTAAATTACTAGACATTGAGTGTGTCAAGTACATGCTTTGACATAAAAATAGCAATACGATATCTGTTCACATTAAATATTGTCTTTTGTATTGGAAGAAAAAATATTCTCAATAATTTAATTTTTTTTAATTGTTAAGATTTTGTAAAGGTATTGGCAAGTAGTAGCCCAAAAACTACTAACATGTGGAAAAATTTTACTACAATAAAATGCCATTACAAAAGAACGATTCAGAAAATAACAAACTTAACTCAATGATTTAATCATCTTGCTGCAGAATAGGGATGTAACGATTAACGGTACTAATGATAACCGTGAAAAAACTCCCAAGGGTTGGTATTATTGTTTTAAATTAAAATGATCAAAAATGTTTTATTGATAAATGCACTTTGATAAACTCACGGACTGACTAGCACCAGCTCGCTAGCCTAAATGCTAACATGAAAACAAGAGACATTAACGTCTTTCCCCGATAAAGAACGACATACCCCAATCTAAATGTATACAAACACATTACTCTCTGAGCAACCAAGATATTCAATTGTGCACGTTGAACCGAAAGCTGTGCCTTCTAGAAGAATATGAGACGGATATGTTTGTACGGTGCGTTCAAAGACCGCTGAACAGAATAGGACACAATGCCTGCCAGAAAGAAAAAAAATACCGGTAGATTTTATTTGTTAGGCACTTTTGCCTCTCTTAACATGCTACAGTGCAAACCAATATTTAAAAACAAATAAAAGCTTTGCCATTAAAAGAGATAAAGTACTAAGACGTATTATGACATAAGAAACACAAAACATTCAAAATAGTGGCTTTTCTAACAGCATATTTATTAGTTATTTGGAAAAAAAAATTGTCAAAAGATTTTAACGTGTGGAGAAGTACTTTTTGACCACATTAAAAAAAACTACAATAATAACAACTGTGATAATTGATACCTCCTTACTCCAGAAAAGTTCAGTTTGTCCATGTGTCACTCCTAAAAATGTGGTTTGAGGCACCAGACTTATTTTGGTGCCCTCAATAAATAAGTCCACTTCTTTTTTTATCATAGCGTTTGAAAATCATAAAGTGAGTTTTTTGTCATATTAACTGACAATTTCTTCACTTTAAACCAATCAGGAATAGTATAGTTCTTATATTGCTTTGATTGTCAAGCAATCAGGATTTGAATGAGATAATAAAAGACAGCAAACATAATTGTCGGTAGTGATGTCCAATACCACTGAGTTTCTTTCTGATCCGATACCGAGTAAAATTCAGGCTGGTGTCGACGATACTGATCCGATACCAATACTTTGTGCAAATATACCTAGTGTGTTTCCTAAAATTTTAAGTTGTGTATGTCAAATAATAACATATATGATAGCATAAATAATGCAGGACAAGAGTTACTTATTCGTTTCAAACTCTGAAGTATATTGGGGTCGCGGCATGAATGACAATATGGCCAAGTTAATACAAAAAAAAAAAACAGGACAAAAATCAGAGAAAGCACGCAAAAATGGTGTATCAAACCATAAAAAGCGAAATAAGTAAAAAAATTAAAGCATAAAACTAAATTAATAAGAACTATTACAATGGGACAAGCGGTAGAAAAATGGATGGATGAATTCAAATAATAAATCGGTCACAATTAAGTTACATGAACATGTTAACATGAAAATACTGACAATGTAAATGACACTCAAAAAAAAACATCCAATAATGACACATTGCATCATTCACAAGTTTACTTTTTTACACTGTATTCCTGTTAATGATACACATGATCTAAATTAAGTAAAGTATCAAACGTATCGATATTGTGATTTGAGAATCGATATTATAGCATAAATACAGTAGGAAAGGCTATCATACGGCCTCATTTGTCACGGTTTACCTGACACATAAAACGTGACCAATTATTATCATTACCATTATCCACTTTAGCCGTCAGATGGCGGTAGTGTTGACTATTTTAAAATGTGTTTTGTGGCAATTCAACTTTGACCACAGCGTCAGTTGCTACATAGATTAGGTGCTTTCCATCATTTTCAGCAGACTGCATTGCAAAATGATTAACCCCCACCCCACCCCTTTTTTTTTTTACTTCTCATATGCGAGATCCACCCAGGAGTGGGGCCATATGAATCCCTTCTCTACTATATCTGGTATCGGCGGTGTCGCTATTTCAGTATCGATCAGCACACCACTAATAGACTGTACATACTTACAAACATTTTTTTTAACGCATTGAAATAGATTAGAAATCAAATAGGTCTCAAAACGGAACTCTGAGGAACCCCAGAATTTAGCTCTGTTATTTGAAGTCCCTGTCTGGACAGGTAATGCAAAAAGGCTTCAAGTTTGGACATATTTTTTTAATCTAAAAATGATTTTTCATAGAAATTGTCCCTGATTTTGCATTCAAAATTGACTAGGGTTGTGTGTTTTTTTTAAAAAAGTGTTTTGAAAAGAGCTTGCTGTCTAAAACCAACATGTCCTCTTCTCCAGCAGCTACAAAGCAGACCTCTTCCATGGCGTTGGCGCTGATCCTCACCACCACCGGCATATTTCTTCAGCACATCTTTATTCGCTAAAGAATCTGACCGACCAGGACAGTTTTATTCATCCTATGCTCTCTAATTACACTTAAGTATTTCTTGTTGCTATCGAATGAAGGCAAATATGCCTGAAACATACCAATGGATGATTTCAATTGGATTTAAAGTAAATACGCATGCATGGGCATCTCAACAAATTAAAATACCTTTGAAAAGTGCAATAATCTATACCAGTGGTTCTCAAACCATGTTGGCTCGCCAAGTACCACCATAATGACCAACAATAGAATACAGTAGCGTAGTAGGTCTAAACATTAATTAAAAAACAAGGCAACAATATTATTTAACATGTATATTTAATATATTTGGCCACTTTAACACTGCGCAAAGTTTGAACAGTAATACTGTTTGAGAATCACTTATCTATAATATTTCAGGAATATTTTGTTAAATCATATTGGTGATTTGTCAGCTTTTACTTCCCAAGCCCTTTAATTAGTTTTAATTAAACTCCTGAAATAAATAAACCTCTGCACAATATTCTAATTTATTGACATGCACCTGTATCGGACTAGATGGCGCTATACTGTATAACTCTGGTCTAAGCTTATACAGTATGGAGCCTACACAAGGACAGTTGAAGATTAGTAGTGGAGTGGGTATGTAGAAATCACATTAAATGATCATTTTACATAATATTTGGGTGATATTTTTTGTCATGCCTGTTGTTCTCATGACGTATTCATGTCTGCACTATCTCCATTTTGCAGTTAAACTGAGAAGGTGTATTCAAAAGTTGTGGTATTTTGTTTCCCGATTGTGTTTGCGCTATAATAATGCATCATCACTGTAACATGTATATTAATAAACCACTTTTGCAACCACAGTTTGATGTTCAATCATCAATTGAGAGCAATGTTTTTTCCCCCAGGTAAACAAGTGTAACATGTGGATGGGAAGCAAAGTATGTTGCAAAGTTGATTATATAATTATTCAAGTTTTGCATAAATAAACGTGTATTTGTGAATATATTTTTGAGATTTGAAAATATATACAAATACAAAAATCAAGCATATTTATATTCAAATCTCAAAAATATATTTACAAATACACGTTTATTTATACAAATGCTTGATTTATTTGTATGTCACATTTTTATATTTATACATTTTATTTTTATATATTTTCAAATCTCAAAAATATATTTACAAATACAGGTTTATTTATACAAATCTTTTATTTATTTCCATCCATCTTCTTCTGCTTATCCGAGGTTGGGTTGCGGGGGCAGCAGTCTAAGCAGGGAAGCTCAGACTTCCCTCTCCCCAGCCACTTGGTCCAGCTCCTCCCGGGGGATCCCGAGGCGTTCCCAGGCCAGCCAGGAGACATAGTCTTCCCAACGTGTCCTGGGTCTTCCCCGTGGCCTCCTACCGGTCGGACGTGCCCTAAACACCTCCCTAGGGAGGCGTTCGGGTGGCATCCTGACCAGATGCCCGAACCACCTCATCTGGCTAAAACTCGATGTGGAGGAGCAACGGCTTTAGTTTGAGCTCCTCCCGGATGACAGAGCTTCTCACCCTATCTCTAAGGGAGAGCCCCGCCACCCGGTGGAGGAAACTCATTTCGGCCGCTTGTACCCGTGTTCTTGTCCTTTCGGTCATAACCCAAAGCTCATGACCGTAGGTGAGGATGGGAACGTAGATCGACCGGTAAATTGAGAGCTTTGTATCACATTTGTATTTGTATAATTATTAATATTTGCATATGTATTGATATCATATTGATATATATATATATATAATTTGATGTGAGACAATTCTACTTCCATACATTTAACAGTTATTTTGGATGATTTATAACTATGGAAGTAGAATTGTCTCACATCAACTTGTATATTTATCAATATGATATTAATACATATGCATATATTAATAAATATACAAATACAAATGTGATATACAAATAAATAATACAAATGTGATATACAAAAAAAAAAAATTTTTTTATAAATAATCACGTATTTGTGAATATATTTTTGAGATTTGAAAACGTCACGTCCGTTGTGTCCTTGGGCAAGACACTTCACCCTTTGCCTCTGATGGCTGCTGGTTAGCGCCTTGCATGGCAGCTCCCGCCATCAGTGTGTGAATGTGTGTGTGAATGGGTAAATGTGGAAATACTGTCAAAGCGCTTTGAGTACCTTGAAGGTAGAAAAGCGCTATACAAGTACAACCCATCTATCATTTATTATTATCATTTATATACAAATACAAAATCAAGCATATTTACATTCAAATCTCAAAAACATATTTACAAATACACGTTTATTTATACAAATTCTTGATTTATTTGTACGTCACATTTTTATATTTATACATTTTACTTTTATATATTTTCAAATTTAAAAAATATATCTACAAATACGCGTTTATTTATACGAATTTTTGATTTATTTGTATGTCACATTTTTATGTGTGCATTTTATTTTTATATATTTTCAAATCTCAAAATAAATATATTTACAAATCAGCGTTTATCTATACAAATTCTTGATTTATTTGTATGTCACATTTTTATATTTATAAATTTTATTTGTATATATTTTCAAATCTCAAAAACATATTTACAAATACGCGTTTATTTATACAAATCATTTATTTATTTGTGTATCACATTTGTATTTGTATAATTATTAATACATGCGTATGTATTGATATCATATTTATATATATAAGTTGATGTGAGACAATTCTACTTCCATACATTTAACAGTTATTTTGGATGATTTATAACCGCACCCTCATGTTTAAACAGGCCGGGTGCACACAAACCAACCAAAGGTACTGCTGCTCTATTTGTTTTCATCCTCCCCAAACTGACCAATGAGAGCGCAGCATGGGCGGAGACTTCCTCCATGACAGACACGCCCCTATGTTCAACGAACACGGCTCCATACATACCCTGTTGTTAGCGGCGCGGACAATTTTTTTTTTGTGTGTTTGTGGTGGGCTTTTCTAACAGACAACCGGACCAAAATCGCACATTCCTGCCTACCATCGCCTTCATGAACTCGTAGACGTCCGCGCATCTTTGTCACGTTGTGGCTGGAGGCAGCCTCTGCGAGGTAAGCTAAGCTAAGCTAAGCTAGCCGATCACCGCCTGCATTGGTGGGGGTGGTTGTTGTGCTACGGCTAGCACACATTCAGCGGCTACAATAACCTTGTCGTACAAGTTGCAAATACTCGCTATAATCTGCCCGGTGGGAATTTTAGCCTCCCGGTTGTACGGAACGGGAAGGTTACGCGGAGACATTTTGAGCGAGGCTAACAAGACAAGCGGTCTTTTTCACACTGATTTTAGCTGTCAGGCTAACCCTTCAAGATGAAATCGAGCAGGAACCCAACATGGCTTCAAAGAAGTTCACAGTGCGGGCTAAAAAAAAAATAAAAAAAGTTTAGCGAGACCAAATGTCGAGTTTCTTTATGGGGACAACTTTGTGTTTAGGCATCGAATTCACTTGCGCGTCCACTCGACATTACGCGGAAGCTAGCGTTAGCTTGTGCGCGGCTAGCACCAGTCTTCGATTCGAGCTGATAAAATAAAATAGTTTCTCGCGTTAAGACGTATCTTATATACACTCATGCATACAATCGCGTTTCACCGAACATGTATTAACGTTGTTGCCGTAGGGCAGGGGTCGGCAACCCACGGCGCCGGAACCGCATGCGGCTCTTTGACCACCCTGATGCGGCTCAGCTGCATACTTGCCGACCCTCCCGATTTTACCGGGAGACTTCAGTGTCTCTCCCGGAGGCACAAATATGCTCCCGATTTTCAACAGGTCAACAATATTGAGGGTGTGCCCGTGATGGCACTGCCTTTATTAGTGTCCTCTACATCCTGTCGTCGTGTCCACTTTTTCACAATACTATCTGCGTGCCGGCCCAGTCACATGTTGTATACGGCCTCTGCTTACACACGTAAGTGACTGCAAGGCATACTTGGTCAACAGCCATACAGGTCACACTGAGGGCGGCCGTATAAACAACTTTAACACTCTTACTAATATGCGCCACACTGTGAACCCACACTAAACAAGAATGACAAACACATTTCGGGAGAACATCCGCACCGTAACACAACATGAACACAACAGAACAAATACCCAGAATCCCATGCTACCACCAAACCCCGCCCACCTCAATCACCGCACGGGGGGGGGGGGGGTGTAATGTAGCCCGGAAGAGTTAGGGATGCATGGGATTCTGGGTATTTGTTCTGTTGTGTTACGGTGCGGATGTTCTCCCGAAATGTGTTTGTCATTCTTGTTTGGTGTGGGTAAGTAGGGCTGTGAATCTTTGGGTGTCCCACGATTCGATTCAATATCGATTCTTGGGGTCACGATTCGATTCAAAATCGATTTTTTTTTTTCAATTCAACACGATTCTCGATTCAAAAACGATTTTTTTTCCCGATTCAAAACGATTCTCTATTCATTCAATACATAGGATTTCAGCAGGATCTACCCCAGTCTGCTGACATGCAAGCAGAGTAGTAGATTTTTGTAAAAAGCTTTTATAATTGTAAAGGACAATGTTTTATCAACTGATTGCAATAATGTCAATTTGTTTTAACTATTAAATGAACCAAAAATATGACTTATTTTATCTTTGTGAAAATATTGGACACAGTGTGTTGTCAAGCTTATGAGATGCGATGCAAGTGTCACTGTGACACTATTGTTCATTTTTATTTTTATTAGAAATGTCTAATGATAATGTCAATGAGGGATTTTTAATCACTGCCAAGTTGAAATTGTAACTAATATTGATACTGTTGTTGATAATATTAATTTTTGTTTCATTACTTTTGGTTTGATCTGTCGTGTTTGTGTCTCCTCTGAATTGCTGTTTATTGCAGTTCTGAGTGTTGCTGGGTCGGGTTTGGTTTTGGAATTGGATTGCATTGTTATGGTATTGCTGTGTATTGTTTTGTGGGATTGATTAATTAAAAAAAATAAATGAATAAATTAAAAAAATCGATTTCTTAAAAATGAGAATCGATTCTGAATCGCACAACGTGAGAATCGCAATTCGAATCGATTTTTTCCCAAACCCCTATTAGTAAGAGTGTTAAAGTTGTTTATACGACCACCCTCAGTGTAACCTGTATGGCTGTTGATCAAGTATGCCTTGTAGTCACTCGTGTGTCTGCAGAAGCCTCATATAACATGTAACTGGGCTGGCGACGCAGTATGTACAGGTTGTAGAGGGCGCTAAAGGCAATGCCATCGCGGCACGCCCTTATTATTGTTGTTTGGGCGAAAATCAACAGTAATTCGAGAGAATAGTTGCCCTGAAATTCGGGAGTCTCCCGTAAATATCGGGAGGGTTGGCAAGTATGACGCTGTCATTTTCATATTAAGGTGCGGGCCGCGTGTCTGAGACCCCTGGTTTATACATAGCACAAAGCAAAAAAATAACTTTGTATGCAGTGTTATTTCATTTTAAATTTCAAAAGAGTTTTGTGTACCATTGTTTTCTTTAATTTGTGAAACGGGTCAAAATGGCTCTTTGGGTGGTAAAGGTTGCCGACCCCTGCCCTAGGGTTAACTGGGTAACACATGGCACACTAAAACAAAGCTTAAACATAAATACTATAACAATCTGCAAGGAGAATGTAGTCTTATTCTCTTTATTCCCCTCCATTTATCTGCTTTCTTTTGTATTTCAAGTTATCACATGTATGTATTGTATCACTGTTTTTTTTGTGGTAATATTCAAGCCACGAAGCTGCCAGTTTTTACCGTAAAATCTACGTGCCTAGTGGTTAGAGTGTCCGCCTTGAGATCGGTAGGTCGTGAGTTCAAAACCCCGGCCGAGTCATACCAAATACTAAAAAAATGGGACCCATTACCTCCCTGCTTGGCACTCAGCATCAAGGGTTGGAATTGGGGGGGTTAAATCACCAAAATGATTCCCGAGCGCGGCCACCGCTGCTGCTCACTGCTCCCCTCACCTCCCAGGGGGTGGGTCAAATGCAGTGGGTAATTTCACCACACCAAGTGTGTGTGACTATCATCGGTACTTTAATTAATTATTGTTATTATTCATTATCAATAGTGCTATTTATATTTGTATTTGTATTGCTCTGTTTGTAGTATAATAATGTTCATTGTCATTTATGTATTATTTATTTCACTAGCTGCTTCTTTGCTATCACTTTACCATCATATTTGTACATATCTTATTTGCTGATGTTGTTTTGTTGTTGTTGTTATTGTTGTGTTTGCTGTTGTTGTTGTTGTCGTCGTCTTTCTGTCTTATCGCCCTCTTGTTCCCACAATTTCCCCCGCTGTCTTCCTTTTTTTCTCTTTATATCTCCTCCTGCTCTGGCCCGGCTGCACCAAATAATAATATAAATATAAAAATAATGATATAAATCAATTTGAAAATGTCAAATACAAATAAGGCAACAAGAGAAGTATCCTACACTTCTCTTTTGTAAAGTAAATGTGTACATTGCAGCTGTTATATACTGTAATATTGTACATGGTAATTGTATATATTATATAAAAATATAATATAATATTTCAATATATATCATATGCTGTATATATAATATGTAAATATTACATATATGGTATATTTATATTGCTACTACTGTACATTTTTAGTCTACTTTATACTTGCATTATCCTTTCCATCCTTTGTAACTGAGCTACTGTGTGGAACAATTACCCTTGTGGATCATTAAAGTTTGTCTAAGTCTACATCAACAATATGATTTGCCTGAGAAGCTGGACAGGACAAAAAAAAAGAAAAACGTATCTTAGATTGCCTTTTAAGTCAATGGTCATGTTTTGTTTTTTTAAAGCCCTGCCGGACGCTTTTAAATGTAACACTAGTTAGCAGCCGACACATTGGGAATTGTCTTGACAGAACCGATTACCCGACAAGGACACACCAATAATCGTGTTTTCGGTCGAGTGTTATTGTTACTCAGCTGAACAATGCTTGGAAGCTTTACTCGATGCAGAACGAGTGTCGACGTCAGCCATCGCGGTAGCCGCCGTCAGCTCGGCGACAACGGAACGGTTGAAGTAGGGGTTTAGTCGTGAGGGGGAGGGGAAGAGGCACGGCTACTGCGAACCAGCGACAGACAGGGGGGAAAAAACACGACTATTTTTGTGTCGATAAACAACGAATATATTCTGTATGTCAAATATTAGCAGCTGCGTTTTTTAGCCGGATACGATCGCTGCTACTCTGCTCCGCCAGCGCGTTGTCCCAATTTGGTGCAGAGCAGCGCGGAAAGAAGGCAGGCGGCACTCCGGTCCTCTCCCGAGTCTCCCTGCGAGCAAGAGCTTGTGACGTCATCTCAGGGAGCGTCAACAAATTACACATTTCTTGTGCAAATAAAAAACAAAACAAAAAACTGTAGTTTTGACTTGTATTCTTTGATATTTATTAACATAACCTGTAATAATATTTTTTTAATAGAAATATTTAGCTCAACGTTGTCTTTGTCAGAAATGTATTGCTTTGATGTCGTCATAGCAACGCTCTGACCAAATCTGTCCCTAATACTGTATTGTGTTAAGCTTGTACTGTATGAGGCACACAATACTATTAATGCATCCATCCATTTTCTACCTCGTGTCCCTTTATGACACAGTATTTTTGTTCTTTTATATGCCTGTATTACTTAATGGACATTGCCTAAAACCAGTGCTTCTCAATTGTTTCCTCCCCCAGGAAGAAGAAAACATTTTGCACCCCAGCCCCCGCTCTCTGCTGAGACTAGAAATAGTATTGTGTCTATTAAAATTCATATAAGTACACCTCTGCATAACGTTGTATTCTTATTAGCATTAAAGGAAACCAAAAAGGGTCCAAATAAATCAAGATCAACTGACAACTTTACTAACATTCTTATTTATTAGATTATAACAGAAAAGATAAATTTACCTGAAAAATGTAATACTTATTTAAACTATAAACATTTTTTGACTGACCATTTGATACTGAAAAATAAAATAAAATAAACTCAAATAATACATTCAATTTGATTAACATTAACTCAGGATATATGTAAAACACTTCACCTACAAACAAAAATGAATGCAACAATTTGGGCAGTTTTATATTTCTATGAATCATTATGAGGAAGTCTACCCCGCCTTCCGCCCGAATGCAGCTGATATAGGCTCCAGCACCCCCCGCGACCCCCAAAGAGACAAGCGGTAGAAAATGGATGGATGGATTATGAGGAAGTCAGGATTAATGGCTACAATGAGCATGGTTTGCAGTGCACAGCTTTTTGATGCATGATACTGATAAAGCATGTTCCCTGGGTTCATAAACGCCCCAGTGGGGCCAGCCCCATTATTTGAGAAGGACTGCGTAAAAAACTACACCACGAGGGGCAAAGTGTAGACCAGAGAGCATTTTTGGCCTGCAGCTAATTTTTTTATCGACCCTCAGCATCCATTTATCCATTTTCAATACCATTTCTTCCTCATTAGGGTTGTTTGTAAGCTGGAGACTATCCCAGCTGATTTTGGGTGACAAGCACATACCGGCGCACCCTAGACCAAGGGTCTCCAACGTTTTGCCTTCTGAGGTCTACTTTTACAAAATATAAATGGCAGAGAACTTCTCACTACCAACCAATATGTTTTTTTCAGGGCCGATACCAATTATTAGTGGATAAGGAAGCCGATATTAATTTACAGTAAACGTGACATACTTGCATCAAAATTTGGAATAATAATATTACAAACTCCAAAACTTTACGCTGTTTAAATGTGTGAAACATGTTTATTAAAAAAAAACAAGTAAATAAACAGACTGTAGCATCCATGAAGGTCAATTTGTCTCTTATTACGATTTTTTTGACAATTAATTTATGGAACCTAATTTTTTAAATCTGAATTTTGTGAACTGAATTTTTTTAACATCAAATTATGCTGACAATTTCAGTGAGAAACAATTTGGTAGTAACATGATTGTGTTTAAAACTTCGGTGTTTTAAAATTCAGTGTGTAAAAGTTTGGTCTTTAAAAATTCAGTGCAGAAATGTTTGCTGTTTTAAAACCCACTTCCGGTAAATTAAGACTGAAGCAATTGAACTTGTCTCAGAACCCGCCAATGAGGTGTCAGCTTTGAAGTCACGTGATATGGGTTTTACAAAGAAGCAAGTAATGCAGCACTACATGCAGCCAGGCCATGTTTGTGCTTAGATACTTTTTATGAACACTTTAAACAGAGGAGGTTGCTGTACATTAGTGAAAAAATTCCAAGATTCCGCAAGAAAAAAAAAGTTGATTACTCGATGGTACAAACAGTCACATGACTGATACTAAAAACATTACAACAGAGCGTCTCAAAAACAAAATTAAATTATTGTTTTTTACTGTACATGAAAATACATAATGTGGGATTTGCAATATTAACTATAAACAATAAAACGCTGAATATTGAAAATATATGAACGTTGCTCCTCTACAACCTCCTCCTTGATCGACATCTTTTATAATCGAGCAAGAACAACAACAATTCAACAAACATGGCGAAAAAAACACAAATAGTTTAAAAAAGTCCATATACCGGTACTCTATATAATATCACTTTTCTGCAAAACTTTGTTGTAGAAATCTGTCTCGGTCTAACGCTCGCGTCTCAAGCTTGTTGCTGTGTAAACAAGCCCCGCCCACTCTGCTTCATTGTAACCCGTATGTCACTCAAAAGTACAGAATCTAACCATTGGAATAATTTCCATAGTTTGGAAACATCCAGCAGGTCGCATTAAAATGTTTATAGGTTGTATTGTGCCCAGGCAGCCCACGCAACTGCCTTTTTTAGGCTGTTTTGCAAGACTAGGTTACGTGACTTCAAACTTGACACCTTATTGGTTCTGAGACAGGATCGGTTGCTTCGGACTTAATTTACCGTAAATGGGTCTTGCATTGTGAAGCAGCAAATTTTTCTGCACTGCACTAAATATTTATACACTGAATTAAAAAAAAAACTTTTATACTCTGAGTTTTAAAACAATTAATTTTTAAACACAAGCATTTCGCTACCAAATTTTGTTCACTGAAAGTGTCAGCATAATTGGATGTAAAAAAAAGACATTACAGTACCCAAAATTCAAATGCCAAAAAAATCAGTTCAATGAATGCAGTGTCAAAAAAAGCTTTTATAATAGACACAAATTAACCTCCATAGCATCTTTTATAAAGGTGGATACATATTTGAATAACAAAAATAGCTTCCTGAAATCATTTGTATCACTTAAGAACATCGACTGTGACATTGACAGACTGTTAGCAAGCTGATCACCTAGCTATATTACACTTTTTTGGGGGGATATAATACAAAACGTAATTGTACTGATCATCAAAAGCAATATTTAAGTAGAAACATAGGTTACATTAAACATCTTTATCAACGCATGATCGTAATAATCCACGTTATGTTGTGCATTATTAAGCCGTATACACACAGCTTTTTAATTTGAATTTGGCATGTTTGTCTTAGAATGTACAATTAATTTACCTGTCATAGTAGTATCTTAAACTTATTGTCAGCTCTGCATTTCTCTTGTTTACTTTAGCCCCTTCGAGTATGTTTATACAATGAAGAGGCATGTGGAGGACCAGGAACCAATATTTGCAGGCCAGCAACAACAGCTACATCGTACCCCTATCCAGGGCATTGCTGAAAGCTTCCAACACAGGGCCCTCGCCCCAACCACTACTGTGATAGAGGCGGCCTCAGACAACATGCAGCCGTCTTCTGGCATCCAGTATTCTCTTCCACAGGGTTACCAGGTCAGTAGAGGAATGGCCAATTGACTATTGATTTTATTGAATGACTATTAGGGAATATAAACATCAATCATTAGTTTAATTTTCAATGGGAGAATCTTTCTGAAGTTCTGTAGATTAAAATAATGGAAAACATTCACATTTTTGTAAACAAATGCCTTTTTATTTAATATGGAATTTTGTGACTTTCAATTGGAACAGAATAGTATTTTAAATACAGTAGTTGAATTAGGCTACATAAATAAAATGATAAAATAAACTGGTATAGGTGCTAAAAAATGTATTATTTAGCGACTTTTTTATTTATTCTGATTCTAAATAGATCATTTTCAAGAACTGATTAAAAAAAAATCCGCAAACATTTTTTTTAAGAATACGTTTTTGGATTACAAACATTAAACAACTATTATTGATATTATTTTTGATAGTGTTGCTTTTTATGCATTTTTGGTTTTCGTTTTTTGTAGTATTGTATTTAACAATTGTCTTTGTGTGTCTTTTTAATTGTTTTTTACATTTTTATCCCAAGTACTGTAAAGCTGGGATAGGGTTGCAGTTGGAGATGCTCTATTTCATTTTATTAAATTGATTAACATTCTGTGATATTAGTAAAAAAAATAAAAACATTTAAGGTGTTCTTAGGCCAACACTTTGCGTGAAAGTCATACGTCAGCAGCCACAAGCTTTTTTAACCTGTTTTGAAAAGGTTTTTATAATTTATATACCCAATACTATATAACTAACGAGAATAGTGTTGAATTTAGAATTGAATCGTCACCCAAAGAATCAGACTCAAATCGTGAGGTACACAAGTCCACCTCTAATAAATCGGTAATACATTAAAAAACAAGTCAATAATAAATCTACAACTAGTTGTCGTCATTATTGCAGCAAAACAGAACATAGACAAAAAATTACTCGTTTGTGTTGTATGTTGATGCGCATAATTCCAGCATTTGTCGATGCGACTTTGCTTGCTGCAATCATTATTAGTGCATAATAAGAAAGTGAGAAGGAAAGGTGTGTACCTGAAGACCAGCGAGGCGCTCAGGTGTTTTCAGGGGTCAAAATACGTGCCTGTTGGAAGGTCCCCTGGGCTACATGCTAATTTAAACCAACCTACTGCTGCTGAAGTGAGACAAGGAAGGCAATAGTGACCTTCAAAAATGAAAGAATGATTTCTTTCTGAAAAGGTACCTACAATGCCTCAGAGCACAAGTGGGCACGGACTGAACAATTCTGCCCAACATGTTGGCGCCCATGCACACAGCATAGCAGTCCAATCCCAGGGCCCTGCTGCGGTCCAAGCTAACGTGCATCCAACTGCGCCCATGACTTCCGCTCAAGGACAGCAGCAGTTTCAGAGACTGAAGGTAAGAAGAAAAACAGGGAAAAATGTCAAAAAAATAAGTAAACTTGTTTACATTTGTTTAGCGTCTACACTGTTCGGAGGATTTTCCAGTGACTTGTACACGTATGTTTGTTTTTTTAGGTTGAAGATGCCTTGTCATATCTGGATCAAGTGAAGCTCCAGTTTGGAAATCAGCCTCAAGTTTATAATGACTTTCTAGACATTATGAAAGAGTTTAAGTCACAGAGGTCAGCTCCAGTTAAAATACCAACATTGTACAAATATTTCAAAATGACAAATTGATTCTATTTTAGTTTTTTTAGTGAATAATTAGGCATCTCTTTAAAAATGTTTCTGATTAAGGTTGAAAGTCACAACAACTTTTTTTCCTGTTACAGCATAGACACTCCTGGTGTTATCAGTCGTGTATCTCAACTCTTCAAAGGCCACCCAGACCTCATCATGGGCTTTAATACTTTCTTGCCACCCGGATATAAAATTGAGGTTCAAACTAACGATCTGGTCAATGTCACCACACCGGGCCAGATTCACTACATCACGCCTCATGGTATATCTGTTCAAAACATCCCAGTAAGCGGGACACCTAGCCAACCTGTTAGCCAGCATCAGCATCAGAGTGTGCCACAGGCCAGCTCCAACACTGCTGCTGTTACGCCACCCGTCCCTACACAGCCTGCAGCAAATAAAATCAACAAGGTATGCATTTAAAAATAGATTCAGAAAAGAACATTCGATTTTTGGCCCAAAGTGCATTATATTCAGAATGTTGCTCGATTGTTATGCTCACCAGACTTGTTTGTTCTCCATCTGTTTCTTTAAAAAAAAAAGGCGATGCAGTCTCCAGTCCACACCCCCACCAGCCAGCCGAACCCATCCATCCCGTCGTACGCCTCGCCGCGCTCACCTTCAGTCCAGTCTCACACTCCTGTGAGCAGCACACCATCTAGTGGGCCACAGCTACAGAACAATCAGCCTGTGGAATTCAACCACGCCATAAACTATGTCAACAAGATCAAGAACCGCTTCCAGGGTCAGCCGGACATCTACAAAGCCTTCCTGGAGATCCTGCACACATACCAGGTAAGGAAGTGGTTAAAAACCTTCTGTTTCATATGTTTGCACCTTTTAGATAAATGTAAAACTGTCGCTGTGCTAACATTGATGCCTCTTTTTTATTTGATTTTATTTTTTCAGAAAGAACAGAGGAATGCCAAAGAGGCAGCTGGCAATTACACTCCAACTTTGACTGAGCAGGAAGTCTACACGCAAGTGGCAAGGCTCTTCAAGAACCAGGAAGACCTGCTTTCAGAATTTGGACAGTTCCTGCCCGATGCAAACAGCTCATTAGTAAGTTCATCTGTTAATATCAGACAAACCACTGTGTTTTTTTGAGTCACGGGGTACATCTAACATTTTTGCTGGTTTTTAAACGAGTAATTTAAAGGGGTCCTGTTAGGCAAAACCAACTTTTCTTACCCATTGGTACCCGTTTTTGTGTATTTGGAATCCCCATAAGTCCTACAAATTTTAAATCAAACCATGGAGGCGTGGTGGAGATATTTATAAAACAATCTTGCCTTCTTCAAAACATACTCCAAACGAGCCATTTCGAATTTGAGACATTCGTGACTTCTTTCGTCTTAGTTACATAAGCGGATATCTCCATATATGGTAGAGGTTTACCTAAAAAGCTCTGTGTGAGTCTGTGGTTTTTATTCAGTTGTAGTCAATAAGTTCCTTATTTTTCTCTACACTCTTGTTGTGGGGCAGACTGGCTCATACATGCACATGCATGTTAAATCCTCCACTGTTGCAATTTGTATTACAAAGTAGCGTATAGTTTTAACTTATCTGCCAGTGGACTCAATATGGAAGCGCTAAAAACTACTACATGGCTGACGTGGTAGGGACGCAGTCAAAGGGGTTGGGCCTGGAGGAGGGCTTTGGCACGTAAATAAGACTGGCACATCCTGAAGAGACAGTCTGTCTGAAAGCGGCTTGCAGTTGGTCCGTAAAACAAAATCAATGCAAAATTTTGACAAAAAGATCCACCATTACATGTTATGTATACCACAAGCAAGTGTTTTTACATGTAGAAAAAATAATTATATGACACCTTTTTAAGATCAGTCAATCAATTCATTGTTTTATTTGGAACATGTTTAAAACTTAACAAGCACACATTTTTGCTCAAGTGATCAACCGTCCAAAAGGAGTGGAAAGAAGAAGAGCTTGTCTGGTTCTACCCCTGTGCCATAAGCAGCATTCCAAAAAAAAAAAAAGAGATCCAACCCCGGGTTAGGACAAGCGGTACAAAATGGATGGATATATAAATATATTTATAACAATATGTGTTTAGGCCATATTCATGCAACCGGGAGTTTAAAAAAAAACTGGAATCTCTTTTGAAAGTACAGTATTGTATCAAATAATATATTGTGAGAATCGATTTGAATCAAGAATTATGTTGAATCGAGAATCAACTCTGAATTGAATCATCAACCCAGGAATTGGAGTGTGATGGAATCGTTTGTTTCCTAAAGTTTCAAACCCCTCTGTCATGTTCTAAACCTTTTGAACTTTATTCCTCTAAATTAGGGGTGTCAAACTAAATTTTACCTGGGGGGGCGCTGGAGGTCTTCCATTCAGAATCCCGTTTAAGCCATGTGACTAAATGTGTTACCTACGTCTAACAGCAGCTATAGTTACCGTAAATTATATAATAACTTAATCATTATAATTGTAAAATTGGATCAAAAAATTATACATTTTAACACTGTTGAGTTCCCCAGTATATTTCATCAGAGACACTTGGCTTGCTTACAGGAAGTTGCTCTTTGTGTTGCCCAGTGTGTGATTGTTGTGCTGTCATTTTTGTTTGCACCGTTATTGTATTTAGTGTTCTTTCTAGTGGGCTTCAAGATTGCCATAATACAAGGTGATTAAAAAAGAATACACATTTATTCAGTTCTAAAGCATTGTGATGGACTGAATCAGTGGTTATTTGATACAGGAGTTATTCAAGATCTATTGTGTTACAATTTCACCATTGTGGTCATGTAATCTTTTCGGCGCCGTTCAACTGTTGGAAGACCACTTGTTTATTTACCCTCAAAATGGCGACTCCTTAACAGAAGGCGTTTTGTGTGCTTAAATGTGCGCAAACAAATGCCATTGTCACAGTGTTTACAGCGTGCTTTTAGAACAGAATTTGGCATTGATCCACCCCATCGTGAGAGCATTTGACGGTGGGTTAAACAGTTTACACAAGCAGCAACTGGCTGCTGGTGTAAAGGAAAGAGTCCTGGAAGACCTCGATGGCACGAAAGGTCGAATAACAGCAGCAATCAACACGGTGGATCGTGACATCCTGAAGCGCGTTTGGGGGGAATTCTCATATCGTCTTGATGTTGTCCGTGCTGCCGGTGGTGGCCATATTAAGCACTTGTAAAGCATGAAATAAATACTCAAAGTTATGTATAACACACGTGTTCAAGCTAGGTTTTCTATTGTTTTTCATTTTTGAAATATTAAGTGATAATTTTGGCATATTCTTGCTTACAGGGCCACAATTACACTGAACTACGAAGTTAGGTAGAGGGCTGCAAAATATGGGCATGCTAGTTTGAGACCCATGCTCCAAATTTGATATTGTTCGCATGCTGTGTCTTGTTAAGACTTTGATAAGTTGATTGTCTTCATTCCTCTGCTCAGCTGCTTGGCAAAACTGCTCCTGACAGGGCAGAATCGGTGCGTAACGATCATGGTGGGACAGTCAAGAGACCCTTACCGAACAATAAACAGAAATTGAGCCACAATGGGCTAACAGTCAAAAGACCTGGAACGGTGGGAATTTCACCACTTCTCAAGGTACACTTTTTTCATGTTGATATGTTTTTCATGTCAAAACCGAAAGTTTAAAACATTTTTATTCTCTGATTTGTAGAAGAAACCCAAAATAGTTGGCAAGGACCATGGCTTACCTGAAGTTGGCAAACACAGTACAAACACTGAAACCATGTTTTTTGAAAAGGTCAGTAACTCTAAAAAAAAACCTGAAATAACAATGTTTCCTCTTTAAGTATCTTTTTCTTGTGATCGTCAAATGTAACATAATTTAAAATATCCCTAAAAACAGGTCAGGAAAGCATTGAGGAGCTCTGAGGCATATGAAAGCTTCCTGCGGTGCTTGCACATCTTCAACCAGGAGGTGATTTCACGTGCAGAGTTAGTTCAGTTAGTCGTCCCATTTCTTGGGTGAGTTTTGATTTGATTTAATCAAGTTTTATGTTCTGTTGTGTCACGCAATTAACTTGAATTGCATATTGCAAACACTTTATGGTTTGTACATAAGTAACTGATCCAACACTGAATACAATTTTTTACTAAATGGTAATAATCATTTGTTCTGGCAGAAAATTCCCGGAACTTTTTACATGGTTTAAAAATTTCCTTGGCTACCGAGAATCCAGCCATGGTGAGTTGAGTCATGCAGAGAGTTTACCCAAGGAGCGAGCAACAGAGGGCATTGCCATGGAGATTGACTATGCTTCCTGCAAGAGGCTAGGCTCCAGCTATAGAGCGCTACCCAAGAGCTACACACAGCCTAAATGCACAGGGAGAACACCACTATGTCGAGAGGTCAGTCGTTGTTTCTGCCTGCTCCGTTTTATATTTTTTAGACTAGAGATTTAAGTAAGCGTGTCCTGTCTTAGGTTCTGAATGACACATGGGTGTCGTTTCCATCCTGGTCCGAAGATTCTACTTTTGTAAGTTCCAAGAAGACTCAGTATGAAGAGCACATTTACAGATGTGAGGATGAGCGTTTTGAGGTATGAATATGAACTTCACACACATCTCTAGATAAAAAAAAAAGTTGGCATTCAGAAGTGCGCATGCCCATCAGTTTTCAGAAAAACTAATTTTTATCTAGGTTCACATTATTTAGGTAAAGATAACAACTGCTCTAAAACATTCAGTTGTTGCTGTAGCACAAGACTATATAATGATATATTTGTGTTATGTCGTGTCGATTGATAAATATTCACCAAGGAGGACTTCCATTTAAGGGTTAAGGGGGAACCCTACTAAACAACAACATGGCGCTAATTCTGCCGCCGATGTGTCTTTACTGCGACAATCTCCAGTTAACCAACTTTTAGCAGAACAACTTTTTGATGGACATCATCTTCAACTCTTGCCTCATCAATAACACATCTCAAAATTGGTGGGCCTTTCACGCGAGCAATATTGAATGACAACAGCTGTACGCAGCGTCGAACATTCGGCGAGGCACTTCAGGCTAATTAAAGGCCTACTGAAATGAAATTTTTTTATTTAAACAGGGATAGCATATCTATTCTTTGTGTCATACTTGATCATTTCGCGATATTGCCATATTTTTGCTGAAAGGATTTAGTAGAGAACAACGATGATAAAGATCGCAACTTTTGGTGCCTGACAAAAAAAAGCGTGGCGTGACGTAGTCAGTTGAACATTTCCGCAAAGTTCCCTATTGTTTACAGTGATGGCAGCCAGAAGTGAGAGCGATTCGGACCGAGAAAGCGACGATTTCCCCATTAATTTGAGCGAGGATGAAAGATTTGTGGATGAGGAAAGTGCAAGTGAAGGACTAGTGGGGAGTGGAAGCGATTCAGATAGGGAAGATGCTGTGAGAGCCGGGGGTGACCTGATATTCAGCTGGGAATGACTACAACAGTAAATAAACACAAGACATATATATACTCTATTAGCCACAACACAACCAGGCTTATATTTAATATGCCACAAATTAATCCCGCATAACAACACCTAGGTGTTTGTTATGCTAGCTCCTAGCTACTAGCTCCCGTCCATATAACCCGCCAATACAATTCAAACACCTGCACAACACACACAATCACTCAGCCCAAAGTACCGTTCACCTAACCCAAGGTTCATAAAGCTTATATATTTAACCAAAGTTACGTACGTGACACGCACGTACAGGCAAGCGATCAAATGTTTGGAAGCGCAGCTGCGTACTCACGGTACCGCGTCTGCGTCTGTGTATCCAAATCAAAGTAATCCTGGTAAGAGTCTGTGTTGTACCAGTTCTCTACAGGCGTCTGTGTATCGAAGTCAAAGTCCTCCTGGTAAGAGTCTCTGTTGTCCGAGTTCTTCGATATTGACTGCATCTTTCGGGAATGTAAACAATGAAACACCGGCTGTGTTGTGTTGCTGACTTCCCTCGCAAAATACTGCGCTTCGCACCGACAACTTTCTTCTTTGCTTGCTCAGCTTCTTTCTCCATAATGCAATGAACAAATTGCAACAGATTCACCAACACAGATGTCCAGAATACTGTGGAATAATGAGATGAAAACAGAGATAATTTGTATTGGCTTCAATGGGTTATCCATACCTCTGTTTCACTGGCTATGTCACGCGGATACGTCATTATCCAAAGGAGTTTTCAACCGGAAGTTTAGCGGGCAATTTAAAATTGCACTTTATAAGTTAACCCGGCTGTATTGGCATGTGTTGCAATGTTAAGATTTCATCATTGATATATAAACTATCAGACTGCGTGGTCGGCAGTAGTGGGTTTCAGTAGGCCTTTAAGACTGCTATCAGCTATTAACATCTCTCCTCCAATTGGAGATGAACATACTTTCATCTTGGGCATCAAGAACACATCTTTGGTTTGAGCAATGTGGAATGACACTGCAGACACACAATGCTAACAACACGGAATGCTAACTTCACAGCTATTGATCGTAGCTTCGGGTGTCAGGTTGACCAAGCTTTTGCAGAACAACACACAGCGGTGGTTTCAGCATAAAGGAATTACACAGGATGTGATGAAGAATTTCCACATAGTGGCCAGGCGATGGCCATAGCAATAACGCTTAGAGGATCGTCCGGGCTACTGGTGAATACTGTAATCTACAATAGAACAGACTCAAGGGTGTACCAAGTGTAAAGGTGACTATAAGGGTGTTATTTCATGTTTAGAGGACTCCAATAATGTAAAAAAACATAATTAGATGGTTGTAAACATTGTTTTATGTTCTATGAAAATATTAGATTTATTAATAATTATCCTATTTTGCGGGAATTCAATTATCGCAGCCATCTACCAGTTCCAAATAACCGCGATAAACGTGGGACGACAGTATAGCTTTTTTTGCCAAAACAAAATGGTAACCTTTTAAGATTTACAGTTTTCCAAACTGAACTGAAGTCAATGTTACTGCATATCCTTCAGCTTGATGTTGTGTTGGAGAGCAACCTTGCCACGATACGAGCTCTTGAGTCAGCCCAACAGAGACTTTCACGGATGTCGGCAGAGGAGCAGGTGCGCTTCAAGCTGGACAACTCATTGGGGGGCTCCTCAGAGGTCATTCACCGCAAAGCTATCCAGCGAATATACGGTGAAAGAGCCAACGACATCATCGATGGTCTTAAGAAGAACCCAACTGTGACACTCCCAATCGTGCTAAAGAGGTTATTATTAATACCTCTTAAAAATGTAATGTATGTAATTTGACTTGAAATTAATGTGGTGCATTTTTGTTTCTATTTTCAGATTAAAAATTAAAGACGAAGAGTGGAGAGAAGCCCAGAGAGGCTTCAACAAAATATGGAGGGAGCAGAATGAAAAGTATTATCTAAAGTCACTTGACCACCAAGGAATAAACTTTAAACAGAATGACACCAAAGTGTTTCGCTCAAAAACCTTGCTCAACGAGATCGAAATGCTATTTGACGAGGTAAGTGGGTTGCCACGCCAAAGGAGTCTGGATGTTTTTGTACACATAACATGACTGGTGGATAAACGTCTGGCTGTCTCCCGTAGCGGCAGGAGAGAGCATCTGAGGAAACAGCCACCCCCCTTCCGAGCGGCCCACACATAAACCTGACTTACGATGACAGTCAGATCCTGGAAGATGCCGCGGCACTCATTATTCATCACGTCAAGCGACAAGTGGGCATCCAGAAAGATGACAAGTTCAAGATCAAACAAATCATACACCACTTCATCCCAGATCTCCTTTTCAACCGGCGAGGCGAGCTCTCAGATGTGGAGGAGGACGAGGAGGAGGAGGAGGAGGAGGAGGAAAATAAGGACATGGATGTGGATCAAGACGGATCGAAAAAGCACAATGGCCTGCCCGGAAGCAACCCGTCCAAATCGAAACTCCTCTTCGGCAACACAGCAGCTCAGAAGTTGCGGGCCACTGATGAAGCTTATAATTTGTTCTATGTGAACAACTACTGGTACATCTTCCTTCGTCTTCATCACATCCTCTGCTCTCGGTTGCTGCAAATATACGGGCAGGCTGAGAAGCAGATAGAGGAGGACGCTCGTGAGCGAGAATGGGAAAAAGAAATGTTTGGGCTCCAAAAAGATAAAAATGAAAACCCGGCATTCCAACTTAAGATGAGGGAGCCAAGTAAGTGTAAAACATCTTTGTTTGATGTAATTGCACTGCTTTTGTACTATAGCATAAAACATCGACACTATTTCGTCACTCTCCAACATGTATTGTCCTTTTCTTGGTTGCAGTGGATGTTGACATAGAGGACTATTACTCTGTCTTTCTGGAAATGGTGCGGAACCTTTTGGATGGAAACATGGAACCAACTCAGTATGAGGATTCCTTGAGGGAAATGTTTAGTGTCCATGCCTACATTGCCTTCACCATGGACAAACTCATTCAGAGTATTGTCCGTCAGGTAAGTTTAATACATTTTTATTTATTGCAGTATTGCACAATTATAATGCAGTGGTGTCTTGTTTTTCATTAACGGTTGTTATCCATTCCAAAGGGTCAGATGAAGACCGAAATGTACCAAAACAGAAGCGATTTTTACTATGAATAATATTGCAGTGTAATGTCAGTACTTGGTGCGGTCAATTACCATTAGGGTTGTACAAATATGAATATTTTCTATCGCAGTTATCATTACTATTCAGATTCAGAAGTACTTTATTAATCCCAGAGGGGAAAATATATTTTCAGCACAATCCCATTCTACATACTATCGCGGTATTGTTAAATATGCTCATAACGTATCATACACATCATTAAATCAGTTGACAAAATTTAACTAATAAATTGACACACGATATACTTTTTTTTTAGCAGAAGAAACATTAAATATTGTTCTGGATTCTTAAGAGCCATATTTTTATTCAAAAATTCCATTTTAATTTGTTAAAGTTTCAGTATGTTTCTTTTAGTTGATAAAGGCAAATTGGGTGTACACGTCGCTTCATATTCAATTAAGTTCAGTTTCTTTTGTGGACACCTTATAAAGGTGTAAAAAAATATGTTTGTGTCATATTTTTCCTAGTATAAATTGATCACTCTTTTCTAAGTAAGCACAGTCTGCAGGTTCAATGTGCACAATTGAGTATCTTCGTAGCTAAGACCATAATGTTTGATACAAATTTAGCTTTCGGTATGTAATTTGTTAATGTGGAAAGACATTAATGTGTCTTGTATTAATGTTAGCATTTAAGATAGCTAGCGATCAAGCGCTAGTCTGTCCGTGAGTTAATCTTTGTTTGGGCACTCAATTCTGCAAAAGTTTGCAAACAGTTTGTTTTGCGCAATGTTTTGCCGTACAATAACTGAGACCGTATACAAAAGCCGTGGCAAACCTTTTGGGAAAGTTATGATCGAAAACAGGATCATACGAAAAGTGGGGCGTACGAAAACTGAGGTACCATCGTATAATCCTAAATGAGTAATAAATACTTGACACAACATTGCCATTAATAATCTGTGAATGTCTTTCTCAGCTCCAGCACCTTGTCACGGATGATGCTTGCACCCGTGTGATGGACCTGTACCTGAGTGAAATGGCCAATAAAGCCACAGGGGGCATCCTGTCCACGCAGGCATCCCGGGCCACAGCTGAGAGCACCTACCAGCGGAAAGCAGAGAATCTCATGTCTGATGAGAACTGCTTCAAGGTAAACCCTTATCCGGTATGCTTTTCCAGCATTATAATTTAGTCTGTGGGTTTTGATTATGTGTATTATTTTTGTTTTATCTAGTTGATGTTTATGAAGAACCAGGACACGGTTTGTCTTGCAATGGAGCTTCTGGACACAGAGGAGGAGAACTCTGATGAGCCAGCAGAGGCAAGCACTTAAATATTTCACTTTTGAGAACAACACTCAGATACACTTTCATCATACTGTCAAGAATGGAAGTAGGGGTTGCACGATAAATCGTGTGAGAATCGACATCGCGGTGCACAATATTCACATTGTAAGGTCCTTTGATATACTGTAGGAGGCGAATTAACGATTAATAAAATGTTTTCATGTTTTAGGAGCTCCAAGTAAGTGTGTGCTGAGTTTAAAGTTATTGCACATCTAATATTTCACTTATATTCGCCACGTTGACCTGGCAGAGGTGTACTGTCTTGCCGGTTCCTAGTGTCTGCTCTGCATCTTTATTACGCACCTCAGCCCTGATTCTAGCAAGTGATTGCAAACGGCAGCCGCTTCGAGTGGACAAAGACTGTTTGAAAGCATCACAATGGTCAATTGGCTAGTGCGCAACAAAGCTGTATGAAGCGGACTGAAGTACACTTTTATATCCACAATAGGGCTTCACAATTATTTTAATTTTAATAACAATCATGATTTTGGCTGCCATGAATATATTAGGGTGATCCTCAGTGATATTAACATTTAAAAATCAGGCAGCGCTGCATATCAAAACAAGCACTTTTACAGCAACAGCGGCTCGTCTTAAAGCCATGTGAAGCGGCTTTTGCCCATGCAGAGGCCATTGTCTATGCACACAGGCCTCCTGTATCAGGCCGACCACTTTAGAGGCTGGCATTAACAAACTTTTCCAGGCTGCTGCAGTGGGTCGCCGTGTTTGTAAACATTGTGGTGAAAGTGAATTAAATAATAATGCAAAGGTCCGAAATTCGGGATAAGTCCGTGTCAAAAGATTCTGAAATGCCACAAACACTTGCAGAGCTGTCCAAGGATCACCTTAATCCCCCCAAAAGAGTGTTATGTGAGTAAGGTGGCGCAAATTGCCGGAGGAGATCATTATGAGATGTTTACTATTTACATACAGTAAGCAGACGCCTATTTCTCTGCCGCGGTAGTGTACTCACAGCAGTAAAACTATAAATATAATTCTCATATATTATTTCTATTATTTATTCCAATAATTTCAGGTCACCTTTTCATGCCTAATATTTTCTTAAAGTTTATACAGTAACTGACATTAAAATCTATCTGTTTAGGGTTTACACTTAGTGTATGGTGGGGAAAGGAAAGCAAGGAAGATTTGTGAAGGTTATCTTGTCATGCTTAAATAAAAAGTAGTCCTTGTTCTGCACCAAAATTAATCTATTTATTATTGTTTTTCGTCCGCCTCTAACTCCCAAACCATTCATCTGATTGATCCCATTCAAGCATCAAGACGTTTAGCGCATTTTCAGGACATGCAGGCTCATTCAACAAACATTCCCCAATATTACCCGTTTTACAGTAAATCATAATTTTTATGTTTTTTTCCCCTTACGGGTACTCCTCCACATTTTTCAGCAAATCTCAACCATTCGACCATTAAAACATTCGTCTTGAATAGAACAACAAAACTTGGTATTTTTTAACCCAACAAATTCCCATTTTTTTAATAATATTTTTACAAAATATTGCACAATATAATTGGTAATCCTCCCACCATACTCACCTACGGCTGACATTTTTCTCCGCTTAAAAATAACCTTGACTGCGAGTACATATTCACCACTATCAAAAAGTGTATTTGTTGTAGAAAAAACTACCGTATTTTTCGGATTATAAATCGCTCCGGAGTATAAATCGCACCGGCCGAAAATGCTTAATAGAGAAGGAACAAAACATATATAAGTCGCACTAGAGTATAAGTTGCATTTTTGGGGGAAATTTATTTGATAAAATACAACACCAAGAATAGACATGTGAAAGGCAAATTAAAATAAATAAAGAATAGTGAACAACAGGCTTAATAAGTGTACGTTATATGACGCATAAATAACCAACTGAGAACGTGCCTTGTATGTTAACGTAACATATTATGGTAAGAGTCATTCAAATAACTATAACATATAGAACATGCTTTTAGCCCGCGATTAGCTTTTTTAGTTTTCTTCTTTTCAGTAAGAGTAGCCTCCGCTTTTTGCCAGTCCCTTACAAGTTTCTCGCTTACTCCAAACTTTCTTTCTGCTGCTCGATTGCCGTTTTCTGCTGCATATTTCACTACTTCCAGCTTGTAACCTGCAGTATATGATTTCCTTTTCTGTGCCATTTTTGTTCAGCCCTTCTCAGTTTTTATAAGTTACCGCCAATGTTGAAATGATCAATTTTCATAGGTACGGAAGTAGTAGAAGGTAGCATCTTTTTTTTCACAATGCACTTCTGCCATGACCCGCCCCCGCCAAATTTTTATTGGTTGACGTGTGCGTGTGTCACGATTGCTGATATACGCCTAGTCTCTTACGTGAATGAAATAAATAATATTATTTGATATTTTACGGTAATGTGTTAATAATTTCACACAAAAATCGCTCCAGAGTATAAATCGCACCCCGGCCAAACTATGAAAAAAAACTGCGATTTATAATCCGAAAAATACCGTACATTTATTCAGACTGAAATCGGCAAAAAAGCAATACTTTTGCTTATTCGCTCCATTTAACGTTCAAATTTGGACATCATTTTGACAGCTAGACAGTTTGGCTGCGTGGCTAACACACATACCTTTCACCCCATTGAAGGGGGTTTAAACCCCGGAAGGGACCAAAAAAGCAAAACTTTCTTTAAAAATGTTTTTATATCTAGGAGTCTTTAAAATAAATACATTTTATTGTAAAGAAAAAAAATAATTTATACCTTAAATTACCCAAAAAGGTAGTCCTGTTGCACACATACTGTATCTTTTTTTTAACCAAACCGGTTTGAAAGCTTGGCTGTTCAGTACAGTGATTAGCATGGTTGACTTTTAAGCAGGAGGAACTGGTTCAAATCCCTGACTGCCCGAAGGCATGGGCTAAATTAACAAGGTTTAATTTAGTAAATTCATTCTGGGATGCATGCAGTTTATTTCCAACTATTATAACATCAATTTTTCATTTCTAAGTTCATAGTATGTTGCAGTACAGTTTCCTATCTTAAACATTCATATTTTCCCTACTTTCTCAGTATTTCTACATTCAAACTATTTTACATTTAAACCGTTTCCACCTTTCCTTATACATTCCACTCGCATTCAAACGAGCATTCTTCAATATTCAAACAATTCCTACTGTACATTCAAACATCCATCCATCCATTTTCTACCACTTGTCCCTGGTGTTCACAACTTTGTGCAGGTACAGTAGTAGTACTGTAGATGGTTTAATCTGTTTGCTAAATTCTGACAGCCGCAAAAACACTGCAAAAGTTAACCATGTAGCTTTAGCACAGAAGCTAACAGTCCCTTTCACAGACAATATATTGTTGTGCTTTCCTCTACCATTGCTAATGTTCTGGTTGTTGTTACATGAAAACACTGGGTATGAAGCACATTGCACCTTTTGTAAGAATATAGTTCCATGGCAAATCTAAAAAATGGCTGTTGTGATGTTTGCTAATATTTTTTTCTATTAGTTTACAATAGAGAGGTTTCTGATGTATTTAGTTTGATTTCCAATGTAAAAGAGCTCTGATTGCATTCATATACTTACAATTCATTTTAGCCCTCTGATTTTCCTTCATGCCTTTGCACTTTTTTGTCCGTATGGATATGAAGCGGTCTTAAATTTTATTCATTATGGTCTTAAAAAGTCTTAAATTGGACTTGTTCAAACCTGCAGAGAGCCTTATGAAGTATTGTTGGTGGTTTTTGGATGCATTTTTAAAGTGACTTAGAGGCAAAATGGATTTCTCCCATTAGCTGCATTGCCAGCCACCGAGAACGAGCTAATTATTACAGATTGCAAAAAACCCCAAAACCTTTTGCCTTCTTGTCTATCATGAGGATTAGGAACGATAGGCAAAATTCCAAAAAAGTGCAGTCCGCTTTTGATATACAGCTTTACCACTACATATGTTTAAGTCAAGTGATTAGGTCCAATTGTTGATGCATGGCTGTTTTTTTATGGCCCTGATAAAAATAAAAATGAAATCAACATTGAATAAATAAGGCAAAAATCAGCATGTAATGAAAAAAATATGACATTTTAATACAAAAAATGGACAAAAACACAAAGATTTGTCTTTAAACACATTGATAATGTTTTTTTAGACCGTTTCCTTACACAAGATGATGTCACGGTCAGGCCCCACCCAAACCTTCCCACCTTGGCGACCCCATTACAGGAAGTAGATTGTTGACCTGTGGGAAATACTATGTTTTACTTAACATAATAATTACAGTGGAACTAGGGCTGGGCGGTATACGGGTGATATAAATAATACTGGTATATTTTAGAAAGATATATATATATTTGCTGTGCTTTTATTACAGCCATGTGTGTTTTGGAAGAGGCGCAGCTGAAAGAGAAGTAGTGTTCTCCTATACTGTGAAATAAGTGGCATTATTTTTTTTCAAAAATGTTGGTTCTAATTCTTTAATCTCATCAATACGAGCAAGCACAAAATGGCTGCCAGCGGGACACAAAATGAATGAATAAAGCTTTCGTACACAGAAACATGATTCGCACACAGCGGCATATTCGACGCAATTTGCAGGTTCATAAACTGAAGTTTAAAAATAGACAGGTTCGTTAATTGAGGTTCCACTGTAATTGTGATTACCGGTAATTTATTGGTTAAAAAAAAAAAAAAGAGGGATAATCGGGAATATTATTTTGGGTATAATCATGCAACCCTAATCCTCATAAAAACATTACAGTTTTCATACCAGGTACCGTAATTTCCGGACTATAAGCCGCACCCGACTATAAGCCGCACCAGCTAAATTTAGGGGAAAATACAGATTGCTCTATATATAAGCCGCACCCGACTATAAGCCGCAGGGTTTTGATGTGTAATTACCGTAGTATATAGGGGTTCCTGCTACCACGGAGGGGATTGTCGGGACAGAGATGACTGTTTGGGAACGCAAAGCGTCCCATTTATTAACAATAAATCTTTCAATCATTCAATCAAACTTTCACATCTTTGACAAACAGCATTCGTGCAGAGTACAAATAATACAACGGTGCAAAGTAATACAAAGTGCTCGCCTGTACGTTATCAAAATAACTAGCCTACCGGTATATGAAAAGTCAGTCTTTAATCATTGTGTCATCGTCTTCCTCCTGCGTACTAAAACCACCGAAATCCTCTTCGTCTGTGTCGGAGAAGAACAGGCCGTAAATAAGCCGCACCGTTGTATAAACCGCAGGGACCAGAACGAGGGGAAAAAGTAGCGGCTTATAGTCCGGAAATTACGGTACTTAGTTTTGATGCTACAATGTTCAATTTTAAGACGAAGAGTTCTAAAGGTTCAAACGTCTGTTTATTGCTATTGTATTCTCATCTGCACATGATAACGAAACATGTACTCAGGTCCAAGCACAAAATAATAAGCAAGCATTAAAAATAATGAGAACATCTCTAAAAGACCGTCAGAAACCAAATTTGTACTGTTCTCAGAAAAGATAAGATCAGTGCAAGTTAATTGTTCACAAGATAACAGCAGTGCAGCATAACAAAGTGCCATTGAAGTCCGCTGGTAAAAAATCCTGTATTTCTTTTCATAACGCAATTTATATAACATGGTTAAAATAATCACAACAAATGTTTAAATCAGGGGTGTCAAACTCATTTTACCTCAGGCCGCATGGAAGAAAATCCCATGTGGGCCGGATGGTTAAAATAATAGCAAAATAACTTTAAAAAAATACAACTATGACCACTTCAGATAGTTTTCTTATTTTACTTTGGCCCAAAATAGAACAAGCACATTAAGTTAAAGTTAAAGTACCAATGATTGTCACACACACACTAGGTGTGGTGAAATTTGTCCTCTGCATTTGACCCATCCCCTTGGTCACCCCCTGGGAGGTGAGGGGAGCAGTGGGCAGCAGCGGTGTCGTGCCCGGGAATCATTTTTGGTGATTTAACCCCCAATTCCAACCCTTGATGCTGAGTGCCAAGCAAGGAGGTAATGGGTCCCATTTTTATAGTCTTTGGTATGACTCGGCCGGGTCATACATGTCACAAATAATCCTCTTGACAAAACACTTCAAGTTATTTGAAAATTCTGAGGAAAACATTGGTGCAGTTTCAAAAACACCATAAAAACACAATGAACTTAGACTTAATCTCAGTGTATCTACAAAACAATTGAACTTTAAGTCACAGCCCATCTAGGGTGAACAAAAAACTAAATAAAGCATAAATATAAACTCTTCTATGTATCAAATACCTAATTTGTCATTTCAACATATTAATCCTGTGGTAATTCAACAAACCATACAAACTGAGGTAGAAACAATTCAAGAGGGTTGAGTTATTCCCTGCCTTCTAGGCATCATTATGTATTGATTTAAAAATAAAAGCTGTGCAATGTGTGAACAATTTTAAGGCAATCATTTTCACAGAGCTATATTAATGTGCTGTGTCTCATGCAGCATTTTAAGTGGGGTTACCAATTGTTTATTTCACTCCTGTTTCTTTTACATTGGGTCGAGGGGGAGGATTCGCAGCCCTGAGTTACCGTGTACTCCTTGCTTGGTATACTTGCTCACCCTGGTATAAACTATTTGCTTGCAGAAACAGAATTGCTATTGCGTCATCCAGTGGACACATTTAGAACAGCAGTTTATTTTCATTTAAAAACGCAGCCCAATTTTACACTTAGCAAACTCATCGCACGGGCCGGATTCAACCTGTTCGCGAGCGTGATCCAGCCCGCGGGCCGCATGTTTGACATAGTTGTTTTAAATTATTAGTAATTCCTCTCTCCTGTGTTTAACAGAGGTGGTCGGATGTGGGCAGATACCTAAACTCCGATTCGGCATCTCCAGAGCTGCGTGAGCATTTGGCCCAGAAGCCAGTGTTCCTCCCCAGGTGAGGCTCCAGCCATGTCTCCTTCTTGTCTGCTCTCTTACAACTCATGTCCTGATCCTCTACTCAGCCGAGCATCCACTCAGCTGTTGATGTGCCACACACCTTCTGACAATTGAGAGCAGTGGCGCGTAGAAAGAGCTGTCTAATGATTTTGAGCATAAGTGGTGCTTGGTAACAGACAGATCCTAGGATTTAGTAACCATAGTGACGCCACTGTTACAGTAAAAAGAAAGAAAAAAAAAAACTGCCTCACATGGATGATTGCACTTTACATGGTCATTCTTTTATGAAAAGGGAATTTATTTATTCATTCATTCAGTTCTTTTTTAAAAAGGTTTTTATTTATACACCGATTTTAAAATGAAATGGATTGCCTTTATCATGGTTTGGAGTCCCTACTTTAGCAGACATTTGATTTGGTTTAATTGATCTTGTTGTGTTGAATTGAAATGCTTTTCAGTGTGTGACGTCATGACAAAGTCAGTGAATACGCAAACTTAGACTAAAACAAATGAGTCCGATGCCATGTTATTTAATTTTTCTACCATTTCTTTGACCTGAGTTTGGCTAAAGACGAAAGCTCTTGTATTAGACAGCACAGTGAAGAATTTCTAGAACTTCATGTCCTCTTTGTAACTGTCTTCAAAGCAAGAGTCCTGTATAAGGCTTAATCGCTGTTTACCACTGTCTTTTTGTTTTAGTCTGTAAACTCAGTGTTATGTTTGTAAGAAATGGGAACGTGCACACCTGTTGCACATTGTTGTTATGGATGAGGTTATTAGCTCCATTTGAGAGATTTGTGCCCAAGTTTTTTTTAGAACTTTGGTCAAGCACATTTTCTGCATCACTTGTAAAGAAGAATAGGGTTTGTCAATAAAATGATCATTTAAATTGTATGCTCTTATGTTGGTCTATTTCTTTCTTCACACTAGAGCCATTGACGGAGGCGTGTCTGTGTCTGCGTCTGCTCTGCCTTCTTGTGCAATGTGTGAAGACTGTTTTTGAATGTTGCTACTTATGAGTTTTTTGTTTTCTGACATAGCCGTCCATTACCATAAACTAGACCTCTGCTAAACCACATCTGTCGCGTATGCTGTCCCAGATTGGCCCGTGTAATCTTAATCAAAATTTAACGATTTAATTTAAAGGGGACCTATGATTAATTTAGGCTTTTATGACTTACAAAATGTTACAATCTTGGACACTTGTGTTAAACAATGCCAAAGCATCAAATCATAAATGGCGTGCATTTTGGCGTGCACTCACATGCAGTTTTGGATTACTCTGTTTGTGGGGGTTGGCAGTCTGACGTCAAGAGTGAGATAGATGTACTTATTTGGGCATTAAGTAAATCTCCCCCCCCCCCCCCCTCTTCTACTTCAGGCTATGAGAAAAGAAAACAGGTAGGATAAAGTATTATTTTCATTAGTCTTGGCATGTGCATAAAAACACCGACGCGAGACATGCAGTGACATAAACGCCGCTAAAAGCAGCCTTTTTCATGCACTCTCTGAATCGATCGAGTGTGCCTCTGTGTCAGGTGAATCTATGTTAATTCTTAAAAAGTATATTTTCGAACGTGTCTGGAAATAAATAGCAGTGACGATTTCAAGATATATATTTAAACCGTATACATTTTCAAAAGATAAATTATGGTACTTTAGGGGAAGGTTGGGGTGTGGTTTCATTTGCAATCTGGGTATGCCTCTATCGAACATCTTGCAGACAGACTAAAAAAAACGATTTATAAAATGTACACCAAAGCATATCCAAAACATAGTATCTATCTATACCACAAGGACGTTTTTTAAATGTACATTAGAATAATCATTGGTCCCCTTTAAAACATGCATGGACTAAAACGGCAATGTTTGTTTACTTTAATTAAAAATGTTGATCTGAAATCTGAGAAGTTCTCATGAAGGTGAGCTAAAATAAAGTATTAGAAGTCGACCAATCACAACCTTTACAGCCAAGCCTGGATTAGGTTTCTGCCTAGTTACTATGCAATCCCCTTCAACGCTGTCTTAATTTTTTTTGCGGTTTGTCAGTGTTGAGTGCAATGCTAGAAGTGTTTTCTGATGACTTAACTAAGTGAGCAACCACAACGTTTGTTGACTTATTTATAGCTTGTTAGCTTCCTCTGTTGCAATCCGAAGACTCAACTCAGTGAGCAACCACGTTTGTTTACTTATTATTAGCTGGTAGCTTCCTTTTGTTGGAAATTACCAATAGGGGTGTGTTTGGCGCTTGAACCACTCAACTACATTCTATCACAGTAGTCACTTAATTTTGCAAGTGGTGATTCGAAATAAAGAGTTTGCCTTCACAAAGATGGACTGTATGCCTTCTGAAAGAATCGTGTACACACGTAAATTTAAACAAAATCGCTATGCAAGAGGGTTTGGAGGGGAAGTAGCCTCTATGCAGAATCATAAACCAGGCTTGGTTTTTAGGCTTTAGCATGCAAACGCTGCCCCTCATACCGTACAAACAAACATGTTTGGATCAACACATTTCAGCTCATCCTCATGATATTCATAGTGCATGTTTAAGATTGTGTAATGATACATATCTGGTAGGTGACATTTTTATACATGCATATTTGTATTTGATATAAGGCATAAATATTTCAGAAAGCAGTTAAATGTGTGCTTTGTTTTACCTTGTTCAACCCATTGCACAGATCTTCTCTCTTATGATTTAAGAGCAAGTTTGTCTACATCTTATTTATACTTTTTTACCACCATCTCATCAATGAGAGGTCAGCAGTCTGTTTTCACAAAAAAACAGTCAGTGACAGCCCAAATCCAGTTTATTTTCCAATTGTGTTGGCTTGGTCCTCATCGCATGATCATAACACTGTGCATTGTTGGTGGCAGTATGTGAACATTTAAGTATACTCCGCTCATATTTTTGATTGGTATCCAACCAGGCAACAATTCTCTAGTGTTTTGTTTTGAACAGTTTTACCTGAATCTGGCCTGGAAGTCTTTTGTCTTTTTAAGCGGAGCCCTGAATGCAAACATAAGCCTCATGCACCTCGCACAGCCAATACCCGCTGTGGTAAGTCTAGTGTTCTGGTGCGACGTGTCGACACAGTCAACACAGTAAGTACACATTTCAAACTTTCATGCTGCTATTTTCTTATCTGCACAGTATTGGGATCAATAATCACTAAAATTTAATTTTTCATATGGAATTTGAACTTTGAACAACACAGTCACTGCACTGTAAAATAAATATTACGACTGCTGCCTCTGCTGCTCTTATAGATCCACATATCCCGAATGATTTGACCTCCTATCTTAATCTGTTCCTGGGTGAGTTGAATGCATGGGTGTAAACATTTTTCCTGGAAGGGACAGTATTCCTAAATGTGCCTAAATGGCTTTGTGCAGCGTGTATAAGGCTGTGAAATAGCATGTGACATGCTGGCCTCAGTTAAAAAACAATTTGAACTTAACTTTAACCTCTTAGGCCCTCGGCCATGTTTTTCAAAAATTGACACGAGGGTGTGTCAGGACAGTCTAAAATATATGTACTGCTGCATCCAAAAGAAATGAATAATGTAGAATGTTGTTGGTACCAATACAATAAACCATTGAAATGCTGTAAAATGTAAAGCTTTTAGTAGAAGAATGTCTAAGCAGTACCAGAGTGACTCTAAAGAGGAACTAAAATGTGTCAACAATATGTTGATGCAAAATATGCTATATTTATTAAAAAAAATAAAAATTGCATAGTGGAACATTTATATATATGTTAATAGGTCAATAATTCATGACAACATTGATCTTGATACAGTAGACAAGTAGGCAAATATTATTTTTACAGTTTCTACTTTCCTAGAGTAAGAGAGGAAGCAGGCAGGACTTGGTTGACACAAGTCTTTGATATTTATCTGCCGTGTTATAATTGCTCAAGATCATTTTCATTGCATCTCAGCGGTTTAATGGAAGTTTAGCTCTTTTACGCTTATCAAAGCTCTAAGAATTATGTTCATGGCTTTCTGGTGTCATCTTGTGGTTAAGGGCCACAATTACACTAAAACAATATTTTCTTTGATTTTCAATCTGCAACTCTTTCGGTTTACAGTAAAAAAAAAAAAACATTGTAATATACGAGGATTACAGTATCATATATTAAAAAAATAACAGTTATATTAGGAGTCAGTGGAGTAGTCGGTGCATGCTAACAAAATGCACTAATTAGTCACCACATATGAAAACCAGCTATCATTTATTACCTAATGCTCTCAAACTATTCATTTTTAAAATACGATTAATCACACTCTTGAATTTTAATTAACTTTCACGAATTACTTGCTTGCATAATTATGAACTTTTAAAAAGACTATAATTTTAGATTGTTACATGCGGCCACATTGACAGCCCTAATTAGCACACAATACAATTCAAGATAAAGCACTCTTAAAGTACAACATAGTTATCAGATTAATTTATTAAGTCAGTGGTTCTCAACCTTTTTTCAGTGATGTACCTCCTGTGAATTTTTTTTTAATTCAAGTACCCCCTAATCAGAGCAAAGCATTTTTGGTTGAAAAAAAGAGATAAAGAAGTAAAATACAGCACTATGTCATCAGTTTCTGATTTATTAAATTGTATAACAGTGCAAAATATTGCTCATTTGTAGTGGTCTTTCTTGAACTATTTGGAAAAAAAGATAGGTTTTTATTTATATTTATAAAGGATTTTTGAATTGTTGCTATTTTTAGAATATTTTTAAAAATTCTCACGTACCCCTTGCCATACCTTCAAGTACCCCCAGGGGTACGCGTACCCCCATTTGAGAACCAGCGTATTAAGTCATATAACGCACACAGAACAATAAGCAACATGGTCTGTGGCCTTTCTTTCTGCAGAATGACAAAACAGGTGTGTGTAATCCATAAATGGATCAATACATTTAATTTTGTAAACTTAAGTTCTTCACGTTTTTATTCTGATACTAGCTTGTATAATTTGTGCCAAAGTGCCCCTCAAAATAGTGCTATTGAAATAAAAATAATAAGATAAAGCTTTTTTGCCAGCATACACTGTTCTAGCCCAAAAAAGCACACACAATTTCCTATTTTGAAATCAATATGGTACTGTTCAATTCCTTTTTGTGTAAAAATGTTACAGCTCTGCAATGGTTTATCTGCCAGGAGGCCATATATATGCTGGGGTTTGTTTGTATGGGTTTGTTTATTAGCAACATGGACGGATTTAATGCAACTTTCAGAAAATGAGAAGGAACACTATTTGCACAATTGTTTGTTTGCACAATCAATTGTTGCTTTAGTAATTTATTGTGTTTTAAAAAGCTTTTTTTTAAGGAGGAAAGAGTTTATCTGCATTTTCGCCAATAATGACATTAATATGCTAATTTTAACACCTTATGTAGACCTTGTGGGTGGGGAGAAAAATCTTCTCGATAGTATTTTTTTGACAATCCCAAGCCAGGGCCTTAAGAAGTTAAACGTGATACACTTAGAATATACTGAATTTAATCTTAGTCTTTATTAGTCCAGCCTGATCCATGACAAGTACTGTTGTGGCTTTCAGGAACTTAAGAAGGATAAGAAAGTGCCAGAGAGGATGGGAACAGCTGCAACAGGAGAGGATAACCCCGGGCCCCTCGGACCAGTTGCAAGGAGACAAGAGCCATCTAAAGATGGAGTGCATGTTCAAGCTTAATTCCTACAAAGTGTACGTGTGCAAGTCTGAGGACTTCATGTACAGGCACACCGCACTCACACGGGCTCATCAGGTAAGTCTTATTTATAATGTGGAGTTATGATTAATTACGACATAAAAGGCAGCAGATGCTTTTTTAAATAACTCCCAAGAACTTAAAAGGCTGGTAAAAAATGAGCACTGGAAAGAAACATATTACCTTTGAACTCTGAAATAACATTTGCACTTATTGACAACAATTAATCGTTCTTACAAATGCAGCCATTAATAATTTGGTGTGCGTAACGCAGATGACATCTTATTTGAAAAAGAGATTTTCACCGAATCAACGTTTGCTTGTTGTAACTCTCAAAATAAACACATTTTTTCATCTCTAAATCGTACAAAACACATATTACACTATTAGGGGTGAAGTGTCCACCAAGTTCTTTTTATTCTTAGGCTTTCTAAATTGATAAGTGCCTAGAATTGAAGTTTAAAAAGGAGTAAGTACAAACAATTGTGATACCAGCGCTGTAGAGAGAGAACTGACCTGTTTAAAAGTTCGGAAAAATCTTTAAAATGGTCGCCCTACCTGCATCATAGTTGAACCGTATCGACACTGAAAGTTAACTTGGCGTGTGTGTGCGCCGAGCTAAAAATGACTAATTTTAAAGGAAATTGCACTTTTTGGGGGGGTTATTTTGCCCATCATACACAAACCTTATGCGAAACAAGAACACACATTTTTCCGTTTTCTGTGCATTCTAAATAGTCAAAAACTGGCGGCTAACAAGGCAGGTAATAGGGATATACCGTGCTTTTCGGGCTATAGAGCTACCTGTTTTCAAGTCCTACCCACGTAATTCTATTTTATACATACACTACCGTTTAAAAGTTTGGGGTCACATTGAAATGTCCTTATTTTTGAAGGAAAAGCACTGTACTTTTCAATGAAGATAACTTTAAACTAGTCTTAACTTTAAAGAAATACACTCTATACATTGCTAATGTGGTAAATGACTATTCTAGCTGCAAATTTCTGGTTTTTGATGCAATATCTACATAGGTGTATAGAGGCCCATTTCAGGCAACTATCACTCCAGTGTTCTAATGGTACAATGTGTTTGCTCATTGGCTCAGAAGGCTAATTGATGATTAGAAAACCCTTGTGCAATCATGTTCACACATCTGAAAACAGTTTAGCTCGTTACAGAAGCTACAAAACTGACCTTCCTTTGAGCAGATTGAGTTTCTGGAGCATCACATTTGTGGGGTCAATTAAACGCTCAAAATGGCCAGAAAAAGAGAACTTTCATCTGAAACTCGACAGTCTATTCTTGTTCTTAGAAATGAAGGCTACTCCACAAAATTGTTTGGGTGACCCCAAACTTTTGAACGGTAGTGTATATTGGGCGCACACATCAATTAGCTGCAGGTGCACAAATTGAAAGGTGAAATATTTACCCAGGTGCTTGTGTCCATTCACAAATTGAACAAAAGACAGTGAATCTAACATGCTTACAGTCTACCGGAGAGCGCCGTCTTCGTCCTTTGCCACCTTTTCGGGCCTGTTCGTGATGGTGGATTTCTGTTTAGTGTGCCGTTATTTTTTTAATAGCCTGGTCGATCTGGTTTTGGCTTTGGTATCTGTCGTGTGCATTTGGTTGATGTGCGGGCGAAAAAAAACCGATTTAACCAAGACATGGTTTGGCCGACGTGGAGAACACCGCATGATCGGTACGTTGTGTCCACATTTAAGTTGTATGTAACAGTGAGAAAATAAGAAATGGCGTTACTGGTGTTCCTAATATATTTGCCTTGGCGGCAGAGAAGACGTGCAAGGCAATGAAAGTCAAGTGTGGATGTGTTTGTGAATGGGAATGTGTTGCCGTTCTTAACGGATGGTGTTGCTAATCTATAAATTAGCCGCAACATTGTATAACGACTTTCAAACCGTAAATTACGGTAGCTAAAAATCCAACAGTCCCCTACTTACATAGCGTGACTTGCATATTAACCATGTTGTATCAACATCGTTATTGTAAGAGCTAACACAGAGAAACTACTTTTCTGGTCTTTCTCATTCTAAATCATGGTTGTTTTTACAAATGATGACAGATGTGAACAAGAGCATGTATTGTCTTTGTGTGATGATGTAAATGAGGTGTGGTTGTATTGTATATTAAGTACGTGTCAATGAAAGGGCATTTTATGACTTTTCTTTATTTGATTACATGCTATAGTATGATTTTATTGTTATAATTTTATTGCATGATTTTTGTATCCCTGTAATTTAGGTAGCCAGGGACTGCAGATGGAAATTAGCTATTTAGCTATAATCTGGTACAGAACATATCTGTCTTTGTGCTTAATGTTTCTGTGCATTGTCCCTTCAAATAAAGACTAAACTACATACCACCCCCAACCATTAGCACGAGGTAATCCTAGCTACTGTAGCTGCTGCTGTATCGCCTTTAAGTTCCTCAAAGTTAATGCTAGAATATAAATCATGTCCCACACGTGTATAGTAGAAGGTTGTGACAATAATCTGACAAATTTGTCACTTTGAAATCTCACACATTATGCACAAGATCTGGACTGACTAATTGCTCTCAGAACTGACATCATCGCTAGGGAGACCCAGCAAGATGCTCTCTTTGTTTTTTTTACCTGAAAACTTCTCAAGGAGAGCACAAGTCTTGTGCTGAAAGATACAACCGTCTTTCTATCAGTCGACATTGTAATGATAGCGGACATTGTAAGCGACTCTTTTGTTATGTTCTTATCTTGTCCATAGTGCTTCACAATAATGCTGCAACAATAGCCAATTGTTTAACTGTAGCACAATCATTTGTCCCAAAGTAGTTGTCGTCGATGAGTTTCACAAAGTCTGCCATTAGTGGTCACAACCACTGAACACGCTCTCTTAGAAGTAATGTTCTATATCTGTGATTTCAGTGCGCACAGGAAAAAAGTTCCAGTAATGCTTGAAATGATCAAAATACTGTAAATACTTACTAATGTGATTTTACCACGTCACATAAATATTTACAGCAGGTATATAAAATATTGTTGGGTGTTTTTTTAAATGGCTTTATAGGTGGAATAGAGCATATCTGTATTGTTAGAATTTGTTTTACAATTTAGAATGCACCGAAAAGTGAAATATGCGTGTTCTTGTCTCACATAAGGATTGTGTATGACAAGAAAAATAAATATAAAAAAGTGCAATTAACTAAGAGTAACAGGATTTTTTAGCATTGAATTGTCAGAAACAAAAGAAGATAAAACTACTTTCATTTTGACGTTTTTGTATCTATAATCCCTGTGTTTTATAAACATTTGTAATTTAGAATGCAAACATAATGTACAAATGTAGCAAATCCAGTTAAATATAGTCAAATAGGTACAATGATTAGTAGTGTTTATTTTAGTTTATATGTATAAACAAACAATATACATGTTTAAGATGCTGCTACTACTTGGATGATTACTGAAACAAATATGTTAATTTTAATTATTTTTTAAATTTATAATTATTTATCTTCACAGCCAGACAAGACCTTAGACCAGACCGGGGAAAATTAAGGCCCGGGGGTCACATGCGGCCCGCCGGACATTCCCAAATCATTTTTTTTTACATCTTTAAGATGGAAACTGTAGCCGCCATTATGATGTGCAGTGATGTTTTCAAATTGCCGTAAGTCTTGAACTATACAAAGTATTTCAAGGGTTGGAATCTACTAGTTACTATGGTAATCTAAGGCAGAGCAGCTCAGATGAGGCACCAAGCAGTGTGGGTGGGGAGCGTTTCAGCAGAGTGGCCAGCCTAAAATGCGGGTGTCAGGGACCAATGCGGAAGGAGATTTTTACAACAAAGTTCTAAAGCTTAGTGATATATCAGATAGTAGGTGGGGTTTTTTTTTTTACCCTTCACGTTCATATTTAGCTGTGTTTGTTGCATTTTTGTTGTGTTTTGCGTGATTGTAAAATATGTCGATCGAGAAGGGGTTCATTTGTTGTCAATATTCAGTGTTTTATCGTCCATAGTTAATATTGTAAAAACCCACTTTGTTTATTTTCATGTACATTTTGGGTGTCTCATTCAGTAAAAACAATTAAAATGCCATTCTGTTTTTTAGGCGGTCTGTCAAAACATTCAGCCAGACATTATTGTGAGGTTTTGTATTAGTGTTCCTAAAAATCAGACATACCGGCCTCCAGACACATTTTTTTCTCTAAATTTGGCCCCCCGAGTCAAAATAATTGCCCAGGCCTACCTTAGACAAATAAAGTGTCCTCTTCCCCCTAAAAAATGAGCACATGAAATCAAAAATAACGAAAATATGTACAGATTAAAGGAAGTTGTACCCGGCTTTCCGCCCGAAAGCAGCTGAGATAGGCTCCAGCGACCCCGAAAGGGACAAGCGGTAGAAAATGGATGGATGAAGAACTTTATAGTCTCTTTTTGTCAGTCAGCCACTTGATGGCAGTGTTGGCTTCCCTCTTCCTCTGCAAGCAAACCAGCTCTAATGCTTTGACTGATTGATTATGAGGATGACCCTTTTCCCCTACAATGGTTATGGAAATATTATTGTAGCAAAACTGTTTGCAAATGCGCATCTCAATCTGTGTGTCTGTAATCCAATTCACATGTCCGTGTACTAATGTGTGTATCTTAATGTATGTGTAATCAGAGCCGCGTGTGCATGTTTTAAGTCGTCTATATTATGATTTGTCCGTGGATTAAAAAAAAATCTGTCTGTATTTCCCTGAATGGCTTTTTTTTTTTTTTTTTTTTACACGTGACCTTTTGCTTAGTTTCTGCTTTGAAAGAGTTGTGTGTGCGTAATCATAGTTGTGTGTCTGTATTCAGGCGTGTGTATGTGTAAAGCGATTTTGTGTCCCAAGAACTGTATGTGCATAAAAAAAGTGTCTGTCTGTAATCAGATTTGTGTGAGCAGGAAACCTGATTGGCTGTCTGTTTACACGAGACTTTTGCGATACTCCGGCTGAGTTGTGTGTCCGTGCAGCAAATGTAATACATTTAGAATATATATTAGTAATAATATAATATAAAATATATTACTCATATTATTAGTATAATAATAATGATTATATATGTAAAAATAATTTATTTATAATCGAATCGTAGCTCCTGAATCATAATAGAACCGTGACCTGCTTAAAGATTCCCACCTCTAAAGACAGAACAGGATGACAAGCTAACCTTAGCGGTTGGCTTCTTGTTAGCTTCAATGTAAAAAGTAGGGGTGATCCATCCAGATGTCGAAACTATCGATACCTACTATGGTATCAGTATATAAACAACACTGAAGCTTGATATATTTTTCTTGTTTTTCTTATTACAAAATCCTTTTTTTTTGTAATTTCTTTTTATTGTTTACAACAGTGGTTCTCAAATGGGGGTACGCGTACCCCTGGGGGTACTTGAAGGTATGCCAAGGGGTACGTGAGATTTTTTTTAAATATTCTAAAAATAGCAACAATTCAAAAATCCTTTATAAATATATTTATTGAATAATATTTCAACAAAATATGAATGTAAGTTCATAAACTGAACATCAAATCAAGTAGGCTATTCCATTCATTACCATAAAGCCAGAGTTTCCCTCATGCCATGATGGTTTGACCCTCACTAAAATGTCTGTTAAAAAGAACTGTGAAAAGAAATGCAACAATGCAATATTAAATGTTGACAGCTAGATTTTTTTTGGACATGTTCCATAAATATTGATGTTAAAGATTTATTTTTTTGTGAAGAAATGTTTAGAATTAAGTTCATGAATCCAGATGGATCTCTATTACAATCCCCAAAGAGGGCACTTTAAGTTGATGATTACTTCTATGTGTAGAAACCTTTATTTATAATTGAATCACTTGTTTATTTTTCAACAAGTTTTTAGTTATTTTTATATATTTTTTTCCAAATAGTTCAAGAAAGACCACTACAAATGAGCAATATTTTGCACTGTTATACAATTTAATAAATCAGAAACTGATGACATAGTGCTGTATTTTACTTCTTTATCTCTTTTTTTCAACCAAAAATGCTTTGCTCTAATTAGGGGGTACTTGAATTAAAAAAATGTTCACAGGGGGTACATCACTGAAAAAAGGTTGAGGACCACTGGTTTACAATGTCATAGGGTAAGTATCTGGATACAGGAAGGCTTTAAGGGCAAGACTCAAATGATTTAATTTGAAGCCAATCGTAGTTTTTAATTTTGTTTATTTATTCTACACTAGCCACGAGAGGTGGGGGGAAATTATCTATTTTTAGATGCATCACAATTCGGACGTGGACGATTGTAACCTTGGTTAGTAAACGTCAATAATCGATGATTTATTTGTTGTAAATGGAGTTCTAAAATTTGGCTGACCGACCTGCTCCTTTAATTTAGGCCACTTGTTTCAGTTTTGCACACATTTCCATTAATTTAATTAATGTAATTGGAATTATTTCAACTGTTTACTTATTACAAATGCACTGTTTTTTGAAAAGTTGGAAGTGATGAATATTTATTTAGTGAAACAAAAAATGTAAAACTGCATCAATATACATAAAGTAGCAATAATCGATTTGTAATGGAATTGTAGCTCCTAAATCTTAATGGAATTGTGAGGTACCCAAAGATTCTCACCTCTACTAGCCACTTGATTTTGTTTAAAAAATGTAGTTAGCATCATCTGATTAACAACAATACTATCAAATTGTGCATTTAATAAGATGTGTTTTATCAGAATGTATCATGTTTATGTTAGTTTTACTTTGCTTAAAAGCATTTTGGTTCTATATTCCAGTGTTTTTCAACCTTTTTTGAGCCGAGGCACATTTTTGGCGTTGAAAAAAATCCGGAGGCACACCACCAGCAGAAATCATTAAAAAACCAAACTCAGTTGAACTCAACAACGCAATTGTTGGATATGAATTTAAACCATAACCAAGAATGCATCATTATAGCTCTTGTCTCAAAGTAGGTGTAATGTCACATCACGCCGTGACTTATTTTGAGTTTTTTGCTGTTTTCCTGTGTGTAGTGTTTTAGTTCTTGTCTTGCATTCCTATTTTGGTGGCTTTTCCTCTTCTTTTGCTATTTTCCTGTAGCAGTTTCATGTCTTTCTTTGAGCGATATTTCCCGCATCTACTTTGTTTTAGCAATCAAGAATATTTCAGTTGTTGTTATCCTTCTTTGTAGGGACATTGTTGATTGTCATGTCATGTTCGGATGTACTTTGTGGACGCCGTCTTTGCTCCACAGTAAGTCTTTGCTGTCGTCCAGCATTCTGTTTTTGTTTACTTCGTAGCCAGTTCAGTTTTAGTTTCTTTCTGCATAGCCATCCCTAAGCTTTAAGGCCTTTTCTTATGGGCACTCACCTTTTGTTTATTTTTGGTTTAAGCATAAGACACCTTTTTACCTGCACGCTGCCTCCCGCTGTTCCTGACATCTACAAAGCAATTAGCTACCGGCTGCCACCTACTGATATGGAAGAGTTTTACACGGTTACTCTGCCGAGCTCTAGACAGCACCGACACTCAACAACAACACATAATTTGCAGACTATAATTACTGGTTTGCAAAAAATATCTTTAACCCAAATAGGTGAAACTATAGATAATCTCCCACGGCACACCAGACTGTATCTCACGGCACACTAGTGTGCCGCGGCACAGTGGTTGAAAAACACTGCTATATTCTATTGTTAAAGTATCGGAATTAGACACCAAAAATGTTGATCTGGACATCCTTAGTGTCAACATTTCAACTTTTTCTGGTTTATGATTACACCTGTTTGGTCTTTTATTCCACTTAATGTTTTTGTATTTGTAATATTGTTTTTAGAATGAGCTGCAGCCCACAAATGGCCCCCCCAGCCACAGTTTGGACACCCCATCATGCTGCGTCGTTCATTACTTCCACTGTAGTTTGCTGCTGTTTTCCACTAGAATGTGTGTCTCTAAAGTACATCTCTATGTTTTCTGTGTCTTCCAGTCCCACCAGCGGGTCCACAGGCGCTTGCACAGACGCTTCCAGGCCTGGCTGGACGTCTGGGCCAAAGAACACGTGACGAGCGACATGGCCGCCGACAGCCGCGGGTGGCTGATGGGGGACGCACAAGACGGGCTTCTGCCCTGCACTACCACCTGCGTCGTGGAGGTCCACCATTATCTCAACGTCAACAAGTACAGGGTCAAGTACAGAACACTGTAGTCCGTGATGCTGCTAAGATGGACTTTCATTGTGCCGCTACTGGATTCATTTGCCACTCAAGGTTCTGCAGATGCAGGTAAATCCTCTGTACAGTTCACACTTGTCTCTGTTTTTATTCATGCCACATAAGGAGAAGACATTTTTAGCGAGTGTGTTTTGCTGTAGCTATCATCACACTTGTGAATGGCTTCCTTGTAAAGTTCAAATGTTGTCATCGATGTGAAGCACACAGGAACAGTATCCATATTTAGCTACCGGTACTTATGGCAGGATGTTTGTTTTGTTTGGGATTTTTTTAACCAAGGGGCGGCTTAGAAACCTTTTGTGCTGCTGGTCATATAGATGCTATTTACGATTTTATACGCCTCGGAAGACTTGTCCTTTAAAAACTCAGTAGTGTAAAACAGACTGTAGCCAAACGGCACAGATTGCTCTTGTCTTTTTTTAAGACTGTCCATTTTCTTGTTGTATTTACGTTTGTCAAAAAAAATCACAGTCCGTGTGTTTCACCTGTGAAATATGAATGTGTGTATTTTGCCGTAATAGCCAGTGCTGATGCCTCCACTGACACACAAATACCAGGTGTGTCAGAAAAGTTCCCGGCATGTTGATTTTTTTGTCGCATCGTCAAGTACAGGGGTGCCCAAGGTGGGACGAATTTGGTTTGGCCCACTAAAGGGTGCCTTCCCAAATGTAATACATATTCATACTAACCTTTTCAAGCTCAATAGGGATGTCTCGATCTGATATTGATATATATATATATATATATATATATATATATATATATATATATATATATATATATATATATATATATATATATATATATATATATATATATATATATATATATATATATATATATATATATATGTGTGTGTGTGTGTGTGTGTGTGTATATATATACATTTATATTATGATATATATATATATATTATATTAGTGCTGGTGCATCACAATAAGAAGGTCCTTGGGGTCTTTCTGTGTGAAGTTGGATTTTCTCACCGTGACTCAGCCGGGGTTTGAACTCACAACCTTCTAGTCTCAGTCCGGACCACAAAGCCACTGAGCTGATATGTATGCATATATATACAGTGGGGCAAAAAAGTATTTAGTCAGCCACCCATTGACAATCAATAGGTGGCTGACTAAATACTTTTTTGCCCCACTATATATATATATATATATATATATATATATATATATATATATATATATATATATATATATGAGATTGGTAGGTCGTGAGTTCAAAACCCCGGTCGAGTCATACCAAAGACTATAAAAATAGGACCCATTACCTCCCTGCTTGACACTCAGGAATTGGGGGTTAAATCACGCGCGGCCACCGCTGCTGCTCACTGCTCCCCTCACCTCCCAAATGCAGAGGAAAATTTCACCACACCTGGTGTGTGTGTGACAATCATTGGTACTTTAACTTTTTATATATGTGTATATATGTATATACATGTATATGCGCATAATATGTATATAATGTGCATATATGTATATACAGTGTGTAAATGTGTGTGTGTATGTATGTATGTATATTTATATGCATGTATATATATGTACTCTATGTATGTATATATATGTGTATATATATATATATATTTATATATATATGTATATATATATATATAAATATATATGTATATATATACATATATATGTATATATATATATATATATGTATATATAGATATGTATAAATATATATGTATGTATGTATGTGTATATATATATGTATATATAGATATGTATAAATATATATGTATGTATATATATATATATATATATATATATATATATATATATATATATATATATATATATATATATATATATATATATATATATGTATATATAAGTAAATAAAATGTATGTATGTGTATATAAGTGCATGTGTGTGCTCCGTTACAAGCAGCTAGACAGCTAAATGTCCTCCAATAAGCAAACAAGTTTGGTCTTTTTCTTGTATTTTACTCAAGTCATTTACAAAAGGTAAACATACCAGGAGCTAGCACAAGATTGTCCAAACTTTTTCCACCAAGGGCCGCATAAAAAAAAGTCAAAGTATTTGGGGATCATTTGGTAATGAGAAAAAGCCGAAATTTTGATACTGATAATTAATAGTCACACAACTTGTCACTTATAACACAAAGCTGACACTAAGTTTTTGTTGTACAATGTCTGTTTGTAGCATTTCTTTTTACGAAATAAAACAAACTATCAAAATGGCCCTCACATACTTGGACTTTTGAAAATTCCGACCCCTTTAGTTATTCACATCAGATTTTCAGCTTTTTTCTCATTACATTACTTATTTTAGTTCTTTCTTCTTAGATTTTTACTGTTGCTTTTTTTTTCGACAATTTGTTGCGGGCCAACAAAACTCGAGCTGCAGGCCACAAAAGGCCCCCGGGTTGTACTTTGTAGCTACACAACAGTTAAGCACAAAATAGCACATAAGCTAGATGGTCTCTGACATATGACATATATACACACGGCGAGTAAGCATGGAGATAGCCTAAAAACGTATTTTTCTAAATTGATTCCTAAAAAAAAAAATGTAAAAAAAAATTTTTTGTTTGATTACTTTTTAGAAAATTATTAATCTTTTTTCCATCGGAATTGGAAGGATTTAAATCCGGGAACTTATCTGACATGCCTCGTGTTGCAGTTCAGTGTCAGCTGTGTACAGTTTTCGGATGGACAAAGATAGTCTGCAATATTGAGAATGTTCCATTCCCTTGAAAGAGGGTTGCTGGTAAAAAAATAAAATAAAAGAATGTTTCTTGGTTTTGAAGTTTGGATATGATAAAATGCAAATATTGATATCGAGATTTTTGTAGAATAATAATTTTGTATTACTATGAGTCCAACTTCCATGTGCCACATGTAGATGTCAGGAATTGACTTCAGGCACATCACCATTAGATGGTAAGGTGAGCAAGGTGTGGGTCTACACAGCTTCCAGACAGGTACTTTTAAAAAGTCATCGTTATCGGAAACCAGCTACTGACAATCTTGCAATTTGGTTTATTTTTTTATTCAAGCATGTTTAGTGTGGAAGTAAGTTGGATTCTCTACTCTGTTGACTTCTATGATGTACATGTGCGTTAGTCTGCTGTTTTCTATTAAACTATCCTTCATAGACACATATATATTCTTGTTTCCCTATTCTCACCACTTTCAAAGGGGAAAACATGAACATGAAATAATGAGGGATAAAACAGAAGACACAAGTGTTTTATGGCGATTAAAAAAAACAATACAAGACATGGCGGTTATGAGGTGCTGAAATGTTGATGCATTTTGTGAATGAGTTGCTGAAAATGTCTCTTAGACACGAACGTAGATCCTTGTGCACACCACGTCGTCGGCTCCGAAGGTCTAAAAAAAATATAAAATTAAAATATCAGCATTATTGCATAGACCGTTTCACAGAATCGGTGCCAAATAAAATTCATAAATATACAATACAATTAACTGTACAATGTTTTTTTTTTACTAAGCAATGGGTTGATGAATGTTAATCGGATTGCATATTTGATCAATACAATAAAAAAATATTAATTTAAACCATTTGAACACTGGGGTAAAAATAGCATTTGTTGGCTGACCTGTGAAATTACATTTTAGTATGAAACGGATTCGAGGTGGGAATCCTTAGAATGTTAATCAATTAATAAAATAAAATAGAGCAAAATAAAGCCACTCTAACCCAATTCCAGCTTTACAGTACTTAAGATGTATATTTACAGAGCAAATGAGAAGACATTACTAAAAAAAGGAAAAACAAAAATTCATAAACATTGATAATAAATCAATAATTGTTGTTTATTGTTTTTAATACAAAAATTTATTTAAAAAATAATTTGCAAAAACCACTCCTAAAAAGCATTCTCAAAATTAATAGAAATTCGCCTTTTATATATAGATATGAATCGATCATTTGCAGCATCCCTAAAATGTGTTTTTGAAAAAAATAAATAAAACTGTTCACTAGCTGTAGTGACACTGCTAATACTGTGGTGTTTCATAACGGTCATCTGCCATCTACTGGACTAAAAAGCAACTACATTGGACCTGCATTTAAAATTAGCAAACATAATTGCTCATTTCTTGATAAATAACTGTGCAGAAAAGGAATATGAAATAGGCAATTGTGGTCAATGAACCTAATAGTAAACCGTAAAAGAAAAACACTTGTCTTATTTGGCAGTATCAAATCAAAATGTTGTTTTTTTTCAACCTTAAGACAAGTTTGTCAACACAAGCGTGGTCGATTTCAACGGATTCTAGGGAAGATAGACAGATGGACACATTGGAACCTATTTAGGTCGACATCCCTCGGCTTGGCAGACACACGTCGACATAACAGAAACTAATCATTGCCTGCGCATTTACTTGTAGTTTTAGTCCGAGACATAAGGAGGATAGGTGATGATAAAGGATTTTACAACCTTAGCGGGATCGATTTTAAAGTGTTGTACAGTAGATAGATGGCCGGAAACGCCGATAGATTAATATAATGGACCCCATATAAGTCGACGTCCCTTGTCTTGGCTGACACGCATCGACAGAAGCGGTTGTCGGCATAACCAGAACGAACCATTGCTGGCTCATTGTGAATTTAGTGAGAGACCTAAGTAGAATGGGCGATAAAGGATTTTTTCATCTACAGACAGATTTGTCAACATAAGCGGGGTCGATTGCAACAAGTTGTACTGTAGAAAGACGGACAAACACGTCGACGGACTGATGCAATAGAACCCATTTAAAAGTCGACATCCCTCGTCTTGGCTGACACATGTAGACATAAACGGCTGTTGACATAGGCAATTGTCGACATAAGTGGTTATCCACATAACCAAATCTAACCATTCATTGCACTTGTGACTTTTTTCAGAGACATAAAGAGAACGGGATGGGAAATGAAAGATTGTTCCAGCTGCAGACAGGTTTGTCAACATAAGCGGGGTTGACATAAACAGATTCAACATTAGGTACACATCGATGAAACCCATTTAAGTTGACATCCCTCGGCTTGGCTGGCTTGGCTGACACGCGTCGACATAAGCTGTTGTCGACATAACTGAAGCCACCTGCCTGTACATTTACTTGTGACTTTTGTCAGAAACATAAGGAGATAATAAAGACATTTTAAACCCCACATACGCGTTTGTCAACATAAGTGGGGTCGACTTAAATGGCTTCCAGTGTAGACAGACAGACGGACACACCCATAGATGGATACAATGGAACCCATTTAAGTCGACATCCCTCGGCTTGGCTGACACGTCAACATCAGCGTTTGTCGACATAACCGGAACTAACTATCCCCTGCACATTTACTTGTGACTAGTTTGAGGCATAAGGCGATAAAATATTTTTCAACCCCACAAACCTGTTTGTCAACAAAAGCAAGGTTGACTTAAACGGGCTCAATTGTAAACATTTAAGTAGACATCCCTTGGCTTGGCTGACACAAGTCAACACAAGTGGAAGCGAAGCCAAAACTAACCATTGCTTGCATATTTATTAACATAAAAATGCTTTTTTTCAACTTACTGAAAGGTTTGTCAACATAAGCGGGGTCAACTTAAACCGGTTCCGCCGTAGACACGCGGACGGACATGCCAGTAGATGGATACAATGCAACCCATTTAAGTCGACATCCCTCGGCTTGGCTGACATAAGCGGATGTTGGCATAACCGAAACTAACCACTCCCTACACATTTACTTGTGACTTTAGTCAGAGACATAAAGGAAAATGGGCGATGACAAAGCTTTTTTTTTTTACTTACAGACAGGTTCGTCAACCTAAACGAGTTCCTCTGTACATAGGTTCCAAACACACATAAGTAGTACGAAGAAAATGACCAGAACCCTGACCGTAAGCCTGTAAAACATCAACTAGTCTGTGCCCGTTAGGACCAGACGAGCACAACCAGCGTGTGTTTGCCTGGCTAAGACTTATGGCCGACTGCAGCGGCACACATCATCATTACTTCAGGCAGCGGTGCACAGCACGCTGACAAATGGAGTCCAGACGAGTCCATTTGGCGCACGGCCAGTCGCCCGGGGAGGCATTAAGTGGAGGTGAAGCTAGGCTTCATTTGCATTTCTCAGCCAGTGAGGCCGGAGGACAAGGTCAGATTATCACCGGCAGACATTTTCACCTGACTCTTCTCCCCACTTTAACTGGCCATTAGAGCCTGGTCCTCACAGAGCTGCGATCAAACTGTGTCATACCTAAACCAAGAATGAGCTTCCCCTCCCACTAATCATTTTAAGCACCGACTCAAAGTGGTCATTAAATTACGCCCGCTATCAATCACACTGCGGGCCGTGGTCCAGCATGTCTGCAGCCAAAGCTGGTCCTCTTCTGGCCAGAACGTCCTTTACGTAACATTTACATTCTTAGGATGCAAATGAAAAGTAGATTGGTTTTAAGATTTGACCGTAACACTTGACAGTGTGAGTGAAAACCAGACTGCCGCTATAGAAATAGGCGCAACGATCGAAATACCGATATTGATGGCAGTATAGTAGAACCTCTGGTTAAAAGTGCCCCGACTCAAACAGTTTTTAAGGGACATGAGCTGTGTCATTGCAATGAGCAAAGATTGGAGTTACGAGCCTCCCCACGAGTAGTTGGGGTAAAAAATTCTTGGTGGACGTTGGGTTCCGAGGCTGGATATTTATTTATTTATTCATTCTTCTGGGGCGTTGATGACTAGTGACGGAAGGAGATTTTTTTACATATACCCATATTTAAGTGTTACTTCTTTACTTCCATAGACATATTACAAAATAGCTAGTATTCTTCCTTCTTTCTAGTCTGCAAAGTAATGTGTGTCGGCCTTGAAGCATTGGAATGCAGGGAGTAGAGATAATTCAGGGAGTAGCCAAAACAACGAGGGTGGGAGCGAGGGACAGAGGGAAGAACACAGCACTTCCGTGGGTTTGGGGGGAGATCGAGCTTGGCTGGGCTAGGGAACGCTTCTGTACTGGATTGGTCTCACATTTGTCTTCAAAGCTTTGAGAATAAACCACAAAATACCAACTACTGCCTGGTGATCAATTTAAGCTTCAGTTTATGTGCCATAAAAAGAACTTGGGAGTGACCAGAAACTTAAATTCCCTGGAGGAACATCTGGTCAGCGCAACACTAGTGTCGCCCTCGAAGGCGGCTCACTCTACAGGGGTCAGCGTCCCGGGCTGCTGCAGCCGGGCTGTATGTCTGAGGTCCCAGAGTCCCGCTAGAGCCATCTATAGAGAGAACATGGACAACTCGGTTTCAGGGTTGAACCCAAACATGGCGCCCAGTAGTCACATGACAGTCTTTTGACCAATCACTTAAGAGATTGGCTGGCCAGACTCCCTCTGATTGGTCAAAAGCCTCTCACAAGACTACAGGGCGCCATGTTTGGGACCAACTCAATCTGAGTTGTCCAAACTCTTTCTATACATGGCTCTGTTGTTCCCCGGCTGCTGCGGCCGGGCTGTATGTCTGAGGTCCCCGAGTCCCGCTAGAGCCATCTATAGAGAGAGCATGGACAACTCTGTTTCAGGGTTGGACCCAAACATGGCGCCCAGTAGTCACATGACAGTCTTTTGACCAATCACTTAAGAGATTGTCTGGCCAGACTCCCTCTGATTGGTCAAAAGCCTCTTACGAGACTACAGGACGCCATGTTTGGGACCAGCTCAATCTGAGTTGTCCATACTCTTTCTATACATGGCTCTGGGTCCCGGGCTGCTGCGGCCGGGCTGTGTGTCTGAGGTCCCGAGTCCCGCTAGAGCCATCTATAGAGAGAGCATGGACAACTCGGTTTCAGGGTTGGACCCAAACATGGCGCCCAGTAGTCATGTGAGTCTTTTGACCAATCACCTAAGAGATTGTCTGACCAGACTCCCTCTGATTGGTCAAAAGCCTCTCACGAGACTACAGGGCGCCATGTTTGGGACCAGCTCAAACTGAGTTGTCCATACTCTTTCTATACATGGCTCTGGGTCCCTCCGCTTACCCCCGACTGGATGCCTGCTGATCTAGTCCCCACGCACAGTATGTAGTGGCACCTCAGTGTGTAAGTGTGGCATGGTGTTGCGCTGCGGCAATGGCCTTGTGTGTCAGTGGCAGCTGCTTAACATTCCATCTATATCGTTGGTGTCTCGCACGGGTGGGGCGGGTGATTCCCAAGGCCCTGTGATCGGCGGTCCTGCTATGGCCAACTTGAGTGGGATGGGGGGCAGAGGGGTTGGGCTCGTGGGGCCCTGTTGCTGGTGGGGCGAGGCGGTCTTCCTGTCCGACTGCGGGGAGTCTCTGGGCCTATTAGGACGAGGGGGGCTCCCCTCTTTCTGCCCGCATGGAGTGTGGTCTCTTGCTTCTCCCGTGCCTTGGCCTCAGCCGGGCTCTCTGTCTACAGCCTGCCGCTGGTCTGCCGGGCGGCACAGTGGGAAAGGTTCTGTCGGTCCTGTCACTATCCTGTGTGGGACCAGTGGTCCCTTGTTCCCTGGGCACCGCACCTGCTGTTTTTGGTTGGGGTATCTGGGTGGCTCGGGCCGTACTTTGGCTACCACACATACTGGGTGACAAATTAATTGTACACGCAAACATTTATACATAGGCACATACGGGCATACATAGATCTTTTTCTTTAGTTGAAGAAGCGGTAAAACAAATGGTAAAGGTTTGCCGACCTTTGCAGTAGATCAGGGGTCTTCAATGTTTTCCAGGCCAAGGACCCCCAGACTGATGGACAGGTGGAGCAAGGACCCACTACTTATATATCTTGTATAAAATTATGTTTTAAATTAGTAATTTAAATTAATTCTGCGAACCCCTTGGTGTAGACCTCTGCACTAGACCATTCATACCATGCTGGACCCCCTTCTGAGTATTCCTTTTGTACAGGGTGGCAGCTATCATTATTTACTTGCAAAAGAAACGATAGCATATACTAAATTGAACGTCTTTTTTACGCGCACAAATAGAGCGTGCTGTGGGTTTGACTTTATGGACTATTTTCAGTCTTTGATTTTGTTTCTACAGGAAAATGTGTCGGTTATCATTAAGAACTTGTGAGGAGTGACCGCATGCATGCTGGGCCTTAGCCCAGTGTTTTTTTTAACCATAGGGCCTGGGTCCATTGTTGGGCCCCAAGCACCCTCCAGAGGGCCACCAAAAATATCTGTTTCTTAGCTGTGGTCCGTATGGGTACGGTACTCACTTGTAATACACTTTTCCACCACTTGTGGCAGTAATGACATTACGGAGATCACACTCCTCAGCCTTCCCGGTAAGGTTTATTCGGGTGTACTAGAGAGGAGGCTACGCTGGATAGTCGAACCTCGGATTCAGGAGGAACAGTGTGGTTTTCGTCCTGGTCGTGGAACTGTGGACCAGCTCTATACTCTCGGCAGGATCCTTGAGGGTGCATGGGAGTTTGCCCAACCAGTCTACATGTGCTTTGTGGACTTGGAGAAGGCATTCGACCGTGTCCCTCGGGAGGTCCTGTGGGGAGTGCTCAGAGAGTATGGGGTATCGGACTGTCTGATTGTGGCGGTCCGCTCCCTGTACGATCAGTGTCAGAGCTTGGTCCGCATTGCCGGCAGTAAGTCGTTTCCAGTGAGGGTTGGACTCCGCCAAGGCTGCCCTTTGTCACCGATTCTGTTCATAACTTTTATGGACAGAATTTCTAGGCGCAGTCAAGGCGTTGAGGGGATCCGGTTTGGTGGCTGCAGGATTAGGTCTCTGCTTTTTGCGGATGATGTGGTCCTGATGGCTTCATCCGGCCAGGATCTTCAGCTCTCGCTGGATCGGTTCGCAGCCGAGTGTGAAGCGACTGGGATGAAAATCAGCACCTCCAAGTCCGAGTCCATGGTTCTCGCCCGGAAAAGGGTGGAGTGCCATCTCCGGGTTGGGGAGGAGACTCTGCCCCAAGTGGAGGAGTTCAAGTACCTAGGAGTCTTGTTCACGAGTGGGGGAAGAGTGGATCGTGAGGTCGACAGGCGGATCGGTGCGGCGTCTTCAGTAATGCGGACGCTGTATCGATCCGTTGTGGTAAAGAAGGAGCTGAGCCGGAAGGCAAAGCTCTCAATTTACCGGTCGATCTACGTTCCCATCCTCACCTATGGTCATGAGCTTTGGGTTATGACCGAAAGGACAAGATCACGGGTACAGGCGGCCGAAATGAGTTTCCTCCGCCGGGTGGCGGGGCTCTCCCTTAGAGATAGGGTGAGAAGCTCTGCCATCCGGGGGGAGCTCAAAGTAAAGCCGCTGCTCCTCCACATCGAGAGGAGCCAGATGAGGTGGTTTGGGCATCTGGTCAGGATGCCACCCCAACGCCTCCCTCGGGAGGTGTTTAGGGCACGTCCAACCGGTAGGAGGCCACGGGGAAGACCCAGGACACGTTGGGAAGACTATGTCTCCCGGCTGGCCTGGGAACGCCTCGGGATCCCCCGGGAGGAGCTGGACGAAGTGGCTGGGGAGAGGAAAGTCTAGGCTTCCCTGCTTAGGCTGCTGCCCCCGCGACCCGACCTCGGATAAGCGGAAGAAGATGGATGGATGGATGGATGGAGATAAAGTCATAGAGAAGATTCTTAAGCGCAAAAAGTGATGAAGCTGTCATTTCATTTGCACTTTAATTTTATGAACAGTTTATTTAAGAAACATATTTTTATTGATTTAGTTAGAATTGATTGTGCCACTGCATAATTGAATGTAAATTAATTTTTCATTAGTTTTTTGGAGTCCCTTTTTTTTTTGCAGTACATTTGATTAGTATTTATTTTTGTAATCAGCCTGACTTAAGCCTTGATTAATCTCTGTGATTAACACATTCCTTCATATCGTTTGCCAAAGTTTATCCTGTTAAAGTGTAAGTAGGTTAGATATAATTATTAAATATGTTTAAAATCAAGAGTGAAATTGCTACTTTATTTTTCGGACTATGAGGCGCACTTAAAATGCTTTAATTTTCTCAAAAAACGATGGTACACCTTATAACCCGGTGCGCCTAATGTACGAAATAATTCTAGTTGTGCTTACCGAACTTGAAGCAATTTTATTTGGTACATGGTGTAATGATAAGTGTGACCAGTAGATGGCAGTCACACATAAGATACACGTGTAGACTGCAATATGACGCCAGTAAACAGCACTAAAACTTTAAATGTTCCACTGAGAATATAGAACATTACACACGGTGCTCAAAAATCTTTCAAAATGTTTTAATACGACTTTGAAGCCGCACCGCTTGATGGATTGTCGGCCCATTACAGCTACCGTAGTCAGAGATACAAGTATCACTATGGTGTGTGTATAAGGGCCGCAAAATGGCACCCATTAGCAGACATATTATCTGGCGTTTTGTTTCACAATATTATGCAAAACCAACTCATCTTACCTTCTGGTACCTGCTGATCTTTTTTTGAGATCTGCATAAGTCCTGAAAATTTGCGCACGTCCACCAAAGACATAAAGATGGTCTGTAAAACATAAGCTATGCGACATTTTGACCAAAGAACCACCATTACATGTTATGTAGACCACAAGGAAGTGTTTTCCATTTAGAAAAAAACTCTTAATATGACCCCTTTAATGCGCCCTATAATACGGTGCGCCTTATGTATTAAAATAGACCTGAATAGACCCGCTCATCGGCAGTGCGCCTTATAATCCGGTGCGCCCTACGGTCCGGAAAATACGGTAATTCAGTCTTAATATTTGAGTGGGGCCCAGGCCCTTATCTTGTGGATGTCAAAAAGGTTAAGGACCCCTGCCTTAACCTACTTCTTATTGTCTCTTTATACACAATTTGTAAGGAAATATTAAATGATGCTTACTTATTTGCTTGTTTAAATCAAATTATATTTTGGTAAATTACATTAAAATTTATATTAAAGCATTTATGTCCTAGTCAGGATTTCCCCATTTCTACCCTCTTCTCCAAATTCTTTGTGATCATTTTCTCTTCCTATAAACATCACCGAATACTCACAAATATTTTACAGTTTGTGGATCCCCAGCTGTCACAGTTGCGCAATAAGGCTCGTTATAATCAATGGCTTTGATGAGAAATATTATTTGTTCAAAAGACGTGACACGTGGACTTTATGGACGATGCTGAATAAAAATAAGTACCTGTGTCAACTCAATGACAAAAATATTTTAGTTAAGGACAATTATTTGCAGAGATACAGTATTATCTTGTAAAAAAATATTTTTCCAATAACCCCATCCCCATGTGTCTTATCATTTTACAGTCAATGCAGAGGGACACACGCCCTTATCTGGAAGAAAAACATATTTTGTGTTGCTGAAATCCTTCACGTGATTGTATTTCTACGGTGGTTAGTCACAGTCTGTCCAGCTGAGTTCGTCATTACGTCCCTCTGGACTTTGTAAGACCATCTGTTCTGTGGAGTCCAGTGGGCCCTAACGTCTACATCGGAAGAACATGAACATCTTAACTTATCTTCAACTACTACTAACTTAAGGACAAATCGCTTCAATGCTGCTGTGTGTCTGTGATTCCTCTGATTTGGTGGATTAGTTGCTGTCCTTTTACAAACCCCAAAACCAGTGAAGTTGGCACGTTGTGGAAATCGTAAACAAAAACAGAATACAAGGATTTGCTGATCCTTTTCAACCTATATTCAACTGAATAGACTGCAAAGACAAGATATTTAACGTTCGAACTGGTAAAATGTGTTGTTTTTTGCATGTATTAGCTCATTTGGAATTTGATGTCTGCAACATGTTTCAAAAAAGCTGGCACAAGTGGCAAAAAAAACTGAGAAAGTTGAGGAATGCTCATCAAACACTTATTTGGAACATCCCATAGGTGAACAGGCTAATTGGGAACAGGTGGGGGACATAATTGGGTATAAAAGCAGTTTACATTAAATTCTCAGTCATTCACAAACAAGGATGGGGCGAGGGTCACCACTTTGTGAACAAATGCGTGAGAAATTTGTCCAACAGTTTAAGAACAACATTTCTCAACCAGCTATTGCAAGGAATTTTGGGATTTCACCATCTGCGGTCCGTAATATCATCATAAGGTTCAGAGAATCTGGAGAAAGCCAAAAACCAAAATTGAATCCCCTTGACCTTCGATCCCTCTGGCGGTACTGCATCAAAAACCGACATCAGTGTGTAAAGGATATCACCACATGAGCTCAGGAGCACTTCAGAAAACCACTGTCAGTAACTACAGTTTGTCGCTACATCTGTAAGTGCAAGTTAAAACTCTACTATGGAAAGCGAAAGCCATTTATCAACAACACCCAGAAACGCCGCCGGCTTCGGTGGGCCCGAGCTCATCTAAGATGGACTGATGCAAAGTGGAAAAGTGTTCTGTGGTCTGACAAGTCCACATTTCAAATTGCTTTTGGAAACTGTGGACGTTGTGTCCTCCGGACCAAAGAGGAAAAGAACCATCCAGATTGTTATAGGAGAAAAGTTGAAAAGCCAGCATCTGTGATGGTATGGGGGTGTATTAGTGTCCAGGCATGGGTAACTTACACATCTGTGAAGGCACCATTAAAGCTGAAATGTCCATACAGGTTTTGGAGCAACATAGGTTGCCATCCAAGCAAGGTCTTTTTCATGGACGCCCCTGCTTATTTCAGCAAGACAATGCCAAGCCACATTCTGCACGTGTTACAACAGCGTGGCTTCATAGTAAAAGAGTGCGAGTACTAGACTGGCCTGCCTGTAGTCCAGACCTGTCCCCCATTGAAAATGTGTGGCACATTATGAAGCCTAAAATACCACAACGGAGACCCCAGACTGTCGAACAACTTAAGCTGTACATCAAGCAAGAATGGGAAAGAATTCCACCTGAAAAAGTTCAAAAATTGGTCTCCTCAGTTCCCAAACATTTACTGAGTGTTGTTAAAAGGAAAGGCCATGTAACACAGTGGTAAAAATGCACCTGTGCCAACTTTTTTGCAATGTGTTGCTGCCATTCAATTCTAAGTTAATGAGTTTCTCAGTTCGAACATTAAACATCTTGTCTTTGCAGTCTATTCAATTGAATATAAGTTGAAAAGGATTTGCAAATCTTTGTATTCTGTTTTTATTTACCATTTACACAACGTGCCAACTTCACTGGTTTAGGGTTTTGTACATTAAGTGGATTATTCCTTTAGTACAAAGTGGGGACTGTTATTAATCACTTGCAAAAAGAGCGATTGCATGAATAACACAAATGCTGTTGTGGGCTAGCGAGTGTTAAGTTAAAGTTAAAGTACCAATGATTGTCACACACACACTAGGTGTGGTGAAATTTGTCCTCTGCATTTGACCCATCCCCTTGATCACCCCCTGGGAGGTGAGGGGAGCAGTGGGCAGCAGCGTAGCCGCGCCCGGGAATCATTTTTTTTGGTGATTTATCCCCCAATTCCAACCCTTGATGCTGAGTGCCAAGCAGGGAGGTAATGGGTCCCATTTTTATAGTCTTTGGTATGACTCGGCCGGGGTTTGAACTCACAACCTACCGATCTCAGGGCGGACACTCTAACCACTAGGCCACTGAGTGTGCGGTGACTTCTGGATTTTTTAAAGTCACTTTAGTTGATTTACAATGATTGTATGTGTTTTGTATAGGAAACCACACACACAAACGAACCCTCCATTACTCCCTCGGTCTGACTGCTCCTTTCTCGTCAGCTCCTGCTTTGCCGATGTTAATGGAAGGGGATTTAACTTTTGCAAATGTTTCATATCGTAGCAATACGGTTGTTAAAGTTACAGATTTTTGTGATTTCTGATCATTTGTGTGGGCACCAATCGGACCTCTGTGTGTGTGCGTGTAATGGCAGAGCAGCGCATACAGACGACAGCAGCGTGTTCTTTGTTTTGCCGTGTTAATTAAAGAGAAAGTTGTATTTGTGTGATATACAGTACTGTATAGCACTTTATACTCGGGTTGTACGGTATACCGGTATTAGTATAGTACCGCGATACTCATTTTTGGTACTATACCGCCTATGAAAAGTACCGGTCCCCGATCATAATCCTCGCCTCCATGGCGACAAATAAAGTAAGTTTCTTACAAATATCATCCCTGCAGGACGAGGAAGAGCTAAACATGCTTCACTACACACCGTATCTCACCGGCATCACAATGTAAACAAACGCCATTGGTGGATCTACACCTAACATCCACTGTAATGATACCAAGTACAGGAGCGATACTACTATGATTACGTCTATATTTTTTGCCATCACAACATCTTCTTACTTTTTAAAAAAAAATGTATATTATGTTATAAACTCAGTAAATATGTCCCTGGACACATGATGACTTTGAATATGACCAATGTATGATCCTGTAACAACTTGGTATCGGATTGATACCTAAATATGTGGTATCATCCAAAACTCAAACAAGTTGAAAAACTTATTCGGGTGTTACCATTTAGTGGTCAATTGTACGGAATATGTACTTCACTGTGCAACCTACTAATAAAAGTCTCAATCAAAAACTAATGTAAAGTATCCAAACAACAGAAGAATAAGTGATTATTACATTTTAACAGAAGTGTAGATAGAACATGTTAAAAGAGAAAGTAAGCAGATATTAACAGTAAATGAACAAGTAGATTATTAATTAATTTTTTACCACTTAACCTTAATAATTTTGACAAAACAATATAATGGAAGATGACACAATATGTTACTGCATATGTCAGCAGACTAAATTAGGAGCCTTTGGTTGCTTACTTACTACTAAAAAAGACAAGTTGTCACTATGTTCACTAGAGATGTCCAATAATGGCTTTTTTGCCGATATTCGGATATTGTCCAACTCTTAATTACTGATTCCAATATCAACCGATACCGATATATACAGTCGTGGAATTAACACATTATTATGCCTAATTTTGTTGTGATGCCCAGCTGGATGCATTAAACAATGTAACAAGGTTTTTCAAAATAAATCAACTCAAGTTATGGAAACAAATGCCAACATGGCACTGCCATATTTATTATTGAAGTCACAAAGTGCATTATTTTTTTTAACATGCCTCAAAACAGCAGCTTGGAATTTGGGACATGCTCTCCCTGTGAGAGCATGAGGAAGTTGAGGTGGGCGGGGTTGGGGGGGGGGGCGGGGTTGAGGTGGGGAGGTAGCGGGGGGTGTATACTGTAGCGTCCCGGAAGAGTTTAGTGCTGCAAGGGGTTCTGGGTATTTGTTCTGTTGTGTTTATGTTGTGTTACGGTGCGGATGTGTTTGTCATTCTTGTTTGGTGTGGGTTCACAGTGTGGCGCATATTTGTAACAGTGTTAAAATTGTTTATACGGCTACCCTCAGTGTGACCTGTATGGCTGTTGACCAAGTATGCATTGCATTCACTTGTGTGTGTGAAAAGCCGTAGATATTATGTGATTATTGGGCCGGCACGCAAAGGTAGTGCTTTTAAGGTTTATTGGCGCTCTGTACTTCTCCCTACGTCCGTGTACACAGCGGCGTTTTAATAAGTCATAAATGTTACTTTTTGAAACCGATACCGATAATTTTGAAACCGATAATTTCCGATATTACATTTTAAAGCATTTATCGGCCGATAATATCGGCAGTCCGATATTATCGGACATCCCTAATGTTCACTATTTTATTTAAGGACAAACTTGCAATAAGAAACATATTTTTAATGTACCCTAAGATTTTTTCTTAAAATAAATAATGTACATTTTTGTGGTCCCCTTTATTTAGAAAAGTACCGAAAAGTATCGAAATAATTTTAGTACCGGTACCAAAATATTGGTATCAGGACAACACTACTTTATATTGTATTCAATGTGTACAAACCTTCACTAAAATATAGACTTTTGTTGAGGCTGGAACCCATTATTCATATTTACATTGTTTCTTATGGAGAAATTTGCTTCGATATACAAACTTCAATTTAGGAACCCTGTTCAAGAACCAATTGAGTTTGTAAATCGTATTTGTAAATAAATTAAAAAAAGAAAGGTAACTACCAATATGAGTTCATCTCTTCTGAGTTCTCTGGTCCAAAAGGTTTTGGGCCCACTGCCGCTCAGTAGAGTTTGTTTGCAGAACATTTTGTTTTCTGTCTCCCAAGTGGCCAGACTCTGTAGAGAAATACAACATGTCTCTTGTTCAGTTTGTGTCCATCATTCAACTAACGGCATGCAGCTGTGTTCCAAGTGTCAGTACAGTGGAGAGCAAATGTTATGATTCACTACAGCTATTCTCCTGCATGATGGTATGTTCAGGTTTTTTACTCCAAACGTAGCCGACGCCGTAGATTTATGATCAGCGATGTTTTCAAGCTTACCTTACACTTTCGTCCATCCACCGTCTCCTCATGAAATTCCTCGCCGACGTGGAAGTTGATCTCTGTGGTGCGGACGGTGGTGGAGGTCTTGATGTAGAACTGCTCGCCGGTCTGTCTGATCTCCACGTGGGGCTTGGAGGCGGCCGCCACGGCCACCTTCCTCAGCATGGCATTCACACCTGGGAGCACACACGCGCTTCTTGTCAGCGCTTTGGCAATGCTGATCATTAGTGATGTGCGGATCGATACTGAAACATTGATACCACCGATACCAGATCTTTATGCTCTAATATCAATTATCCAATTAAAATATCAATATTTTTTGATCATTTAGTCCAGGAGTGTCCAAACTTTTTCCACCATACTGAAAAGTCAAAGTATGCAGGGGCCATATTGGGTTTTTTTTATTAAAGAAAATACTAAAAGAGATTGTTTCAGCTATTATTATACAGTCATGGTCAAAAGTTTACATACAATTGTAAAGAACATAATGTCATGGCTGTGTTGCGTTTCCAATCATTTCTACAAGTCTTATTTTTTTGTGATTGGAGCACATACTTGTTGGTCACAAAAAAACATCCATGAAGTTTGGTTCTTTTATGAATTTATTATGGGTCTACTGAAAATGTGACCAAATCTGCTGGGTCAAAAGTATACATACAGCAATGTTAATATTTGCTTACATGTCCCTTGGCAAGTTTCACTGCAATAAGGTGCTTTTGGTAGCCATCCACAAGCTTTTGGTTGAATTTTTGACCACTCCTCTTGACAAAATTGGTGCAGTTCAGCCAAATGTGTTGGTTTTCAGACATGGACTTGTTTCTTCAGCATTGTCCACATGTTTAAGTCAAGACTTTGGGAAGACCATTCTTAAACCTTAATTCTAGCCTGATTTAGCCATTCCTTTACCACTTTTGACGTGTGTTTGGGGTCATTGTCCTGTTGGAACACCCAACCCCGCCCAAGACCCAACCTCCGGGCTGATGATTTTAGGTTGTCCTGAAGAATTTGGAGGTAATCCTCCTTTTTCATTGTCCCATTTACTCTCTGTAAAGCACCAGTTCCATTGGCAGCAAAACAGGCCCAGAGTTTAATACGACCACCACCATGCTTGGCGGTAGGCATGGTGTTCCTGGGATTAAAGGCCTCATCTTTTCTCCTCCAAACATATTGCTGGGTATTGTGGCCAAACAGCTCAATTTTTGTTCCAACAGAACAATGATCCCAAACACACATCAAAAGTGTTAAAGGAATGGCTAAATCAGGCTAGAGTTAAGGTTTTAGAATGGCCTTCTCAAAGTCCTGACTTAAACCCCATTGAGAACATTTGGACAATGCTGAAGAAACAAGTCCATGTCAGAAAATTGCACCAATTTGATCAAGAGGAGTGGTCAAAAATTCAACCAGAAGCTTGTGGATGGCTACCAAAAGCACCTTATTGCAGTGAAACTTGCCAAGGGACATGTAAGCAAATATTAACATTGCTGTATGTATACTTTTGACCCAGCAGATTTGGTCACATTTTCAGTAGACCCATAATAAATTCATAAAAGAACCAAACTTCATGAATGTTTTTTGTGACCAACAAGTTTGTGCTCCAATCACTCTATCACAAAAATAATAAATAATAGTAACAACAATATATTTAGATAATAGCAATATGAAAACAAACAATTAAATTCAGTTTTTTCGTTTAATTTTTTTTTTTTATTCCGTTGTTTACCTTTTCAACTTATTTTACCGCCACAGAGTGTGTGACTTTTGTGTCATAAATACAATTTTATAAAAATATTTCTTAATTAAAAATGCAAAAATCCTCACATTTATTTGTGCAATAAGGACAATTCTGACCAGTATTTTAGATCAAAGCATAACAATGGTATGCATGTCTCAATACGTGCTTTAAGTACATTTCAGGTGCTTTTTTGAAACCTTTATTTTGTTAGCGCAGTCAGTGGGGGGAAGTGTACTGCTGTTCTGAGCTTGGGCTTAAAAACCCATCTTTTTAAAAAAGCCTTTTTATAGATTTTTATAGATATGCATGCTGGTTATAGCTATTGGGCTGTTTCTAGTTTTATATTTTATTTATTTTTACTATCTTTTATTATTATTATTATTATTATTACTATTTTCTTTTTCTTTTTTTAACACTGTGGCACTTTGAGGTTGTTTGCTCAACTTAAAGTGCTTTTTACAAATAAAATCTAATATTATTATTATTATTATTATTATTATTATTATTATTGATGAGTCTGAAGACAACTTGAGGCTGCTTGAAAATAAAAAGAGCGAGCCTGTCAAGTTGCGACTGCTGTCCTGTTTGTACGTAGATCTTACACGGATGATGTCGTTCACAACAACACAAGCCGATGAGATGTGTTGTGGATGTATGGATTGTTCTTGCTCGCTTTAATTTTGTAGTTTAGTCGCTGTTTCAAGTGGCCGTCTCGACATTGTTTATCTTAGGACGTGTTTCGTGGATAAATGAGCGGTCCCGAACACATTATTTTCCCAAACCAATGTTCTTTTTTCTCACAATAACAACATTTCACTTACATTTATGTCAATTTCCGTGATGTTCTGCGTTTAACAGAAGATTTCGTTTTATTGGCCAATTCTGTGACTCCGTCCGCGGTTACATGGAAATCATACGCCTTACTTTTTTGTTGAGTTTAGTGATTACACATAAATGCGCTTTGTCAAATAAAAAGTAGCAACCATGATGACATCCTTAAAGGCCTACTGAAATGAGATTTTCTTATTTAAACGGGGATAGCAGATCCATTCTGTGTCATACTTGATCATTTCGCGATATTGCCATATTTTTGCTGAAAGGATTTAGTAGAGAACATCGACGATAAAGTTCGCAACTTTTGGTCGCTGATAAAAAAGCCTTGCCTGTACCGGAAGTAGCGTGACGTCACAGGTTGTGGAGCTCCTCACATCTGCACATTGTTTACAATCATGGCCACAAGCAGCGAGAGCGATTCGGACCGAGAAAGCGACGATTTCCCCATTAATTTGAGCGAGGATGAAAGATTCGTGGATGAGGATAGTGAGAGTGAAGGATTAGAGGGCAGTGGAAGCGATTCAGATAGGGAAGATGCTGTGAGAGGCGGGTGGGACTATGTTGTCCCAGTTCTCCACAGGCCAATGGTAAAGCTTGACTGTCATCGTTCTGGAATGTAAACAATGAAACACCGGCTACGACGTAGCCGCTACATGTTTGTGTTGCTGCAGCCATCCGCTAATACACCGCTTCCCACCTACAGCTTTCTTCTTTGCTATCTCCAATTGTTCATTAAACAAATTGCAAAAGATTCACCAACACAGATGTCCAGAATACTGTGGAATTTTGCGATGAAAACAGATGACTTAATAGCTGGCCACAATGGTGTCCCAAAATATCCGCTACAATCCGTGACGTCACGCGCAAACGTCATCATACCGAGACGTTTTCAGCAGGATATTTTGCGGGAAATTTAAAATTGCACTTTACTAATCTAACCCGGCCGTATTGGCATGTGTTGCAATGTTAAGATTTCATCATTGATATATAAACTATCAGACTGCATGGTTGGTAGTAGTGGGTTTCAGTAGGCCTTTAACTTCATAGTAGATGTGGTCTTTTTTTTTCCACTCGTTTGCTCATTTTTCCATTTAAGAACTTTCAGTTTTGGTTGATTTTTGCGCCGCCAGTGGACAAAAGCGGTAGTGTTTTGCCAGAATGAAGACCACATTCCCCATGAGGACTAGCGCATGTAGCGTCAAACTGACATGATGTCCGCTGTAATGTTGGCACAAATATTACGTCTCTAATGGCTATGTTGACGTTAAATAGCAGACACTTTCAAGAAATGATCTTGGATTGCGCTACAAACATGACGCTACTACCAAGGATGTATCGGGGCGGATGCAGGTCCGAAGCAACGTTTTTTTCCGAAGGAAGTAGTAGTGAAACGATCAAGCTGGTGGCTATTTATTGCTACCAAGCAAATTTCTGATAGCTAACATTAGTATTATCATTTTGATTTGAGCATTGAATCGTACTTACTAGTTTAGCAGGAACCGAGCCAAGGCAGGGTCGGTCTGAAATTCCTCGTCTTTGAGCAAACGCCAGCGAGTGAAAGCCGAGGCAATTTTGATCCTGACTGTCCGTTTTTCTTCTTTTGTCACCTCAGACAAAACTTTTCGTTTCTTTGGTTTTTCTAGAGCTTCAGCCATGATAGCTGTATTTGCACATAGGCATTCTTCTTCTTTTAGTTTTCTGGTTTTCGCATCAACTTCCGTCTTTTTAACAAACGGTGAAAGGGAAAAGTGACGTATGCCGTAAAGAGAGTCAGCACATTTTGTAGTTTTTTGTGTGACAGAGGTGTCATTCAACTAGTTGTATGATCCCAAAAGTTATGAAAATATTTTATGAAGGTTGAAAAGTTACTTAGTGCGGCTTTAATTAAAATAAAAAATGTGATGAATTGTCCAGCCTGACCAAAAATACAGCAAACATTTACTGAAAGGGCAGTAAAAAAAAAATCAGCGTTTGTCCCCTGAGGGTTAATTCATGTTGTTAGAATTTGTGGATCGGGGGTTTCAAAATAAATATTTTTAAAAAATCGGCAGACTCAATATTTTTGTAACAAAATATTAAAATATCATGAAAACGTTAAATGCACATTGTCCAACTCGGTGGACATTTCACTTGAATCCCTGCAAGTTAAAAAAAAAAGCACGCATGGAGAGTAATAAAAACACTTCTGGACTACGTTGTCATTCATCATGCACGGAAGGTTTAAAAGCACGCCAGTGAGCAAACAACCTCCACTTCAGAATAAAACATGTAGGAAGGAGCAGAGGAGCTCTGTCTCAGCAGATGTTGAACAATGAACCAGAGGAATGTGGGCACACTTTGCCCTCTTCAGCTCTCCTGTCCATCATGATAGATTTAGAATGAGCGCAGAAGCCCTTAACCCTCTTTGGGACTCCCTTTTACTAGAAACTATTGGAAAAGACCTGCAGCCCATAACAGTATTTTCTCCAAATCAGACCTCCTTATGCACACCTTCACCTCACTCCGTCCATCAAACATACAAAAAAATTATTTAGCCAGGTTGGCTCTGTCCAGGTGTCTTCTCAATGCAAAAGCTAGAAAAGGAGATGCTCACCCAGAGCTTTTAGCAACTCCTCAAAATTCTCGCTGCTTTTCATCTTCCAGGTGCCTGCGAAATCCGGCATTTTCTCCTTTTCGGCCTCTTGGTCTCGTCTGCTGCTTCTCTTTCCGATGTCTCTCCTCTTGTGGGCTTAATGATCCCCTCCACCTCCTCTTTATCACACACACACACACACACACACACACACACACACACACACACACACACACACACACACACACACACACACACTCTTGTATTTGTTATCATCTTGAGACCGCCGAATAAAGCCATATAAAGATTAATAATATACAAACTATATCAATATAAAAAAGCTTGTTGTGAAAAATTAGTTGGAATTTCACAAGAAAAAGGTCACAATTTCAGAAGAATTTTTTTTTTTTATAATAAAAGTCGTAATTTGACTCAACGCAAGTCAAAATGTCCAAAGAAAAACGGAACATTTGTGCAATATCATGGTGAAAGTTGGAATTTTACTCAATAACCGCCGCAATTTTACAAGAAAAGCTTAAAATGTTGGCAAATTTATGAAATGAGTCGTAATTTTACTCAACAAAAGTCACAATTTTTAAAAGAGAACTTTAAAATGTTGGCAATGTTATGAAAATAATCGGAATTGTACTTGGTAAAAATGATGACAAAAGTTATGATTTTACTCAAAAAATTTGACTTTTTCACAAGAACAACACAACAATTGGCAATATTGTAATAAAAGTCATAATTTTATATGACAAATGTCACCGTTTAGCATTAAAAAGTAATAATTTTACATAAAAAAGTCATAATTTTATTAGAAAATATTGCAATATTACAGAAATAATATGTAAAATTGTTCCCAATTTTATAAGAAAAAAGTTGACACATTGTGAGAAAAAGACTGCTTTTGATTAATTTATTTTTGGTTTGTAATTGGTTTTTAATCTTCGTTATTTACTTCAAGTTATTACAGTATGTCTCTATATACATTTTTTTTTTTTTTATGTTTAAATACATTTTGGTCAAAGGGGGCGCATTTCAATTTTTTACACACACTTGTTATTTCATATGTTGACCAGAGAGGGAGCACTTTTAAAACCGACACACAGTCAATTTGAAAAATCCCTCCTTTTTGGGACCACCCTAATTTTGATAGATTTCACCACCAGGGGTGCAAGTGAGATCTCTATTTTTTGTTTTTGTTAATGTGCTTAAGACCGAGGACAAACGAGTCACGGACCACAGGTGGCCCCTGTGCCGCACTTTGGGCAACCCAGCTGTGGAAGCTAACTGTTAATGGCCACTACAGTCTTAGTACCGTAGTGTATTTGTTCATCCTATGGTCACAAATGGGACGCGGGTTGTCTTACGTCCGCATCGGAAGTCGTAAAATCAGCTGTTCACCTGGCGGGTTTTTTCGGGGATGAATAGGGAAGTCCTTCTTTAGCTGCCGTCTTGTTTTATCATATATTGCTGCCTTTGCACCTGTCAATGTTTACTTTTGTATGCACATTAAATTAACAAAATAATCCTGACTTTGGAGCAATGTTCACGGACTCTAGTATTTGGCTCTTTATTAGATGCAATGGTTTTCCGTATTGGAACCATGATTTTGGTCCTCATATGGACGGTACTTTTCCTTGTTGATGTCTCAAGAAGAGTAGGCATACAAGAACACACACACACACACACACACACCCATGAGAATAGGAGGCTCCTCTGCTCACATGTTCCCTTCCCCATCTGTCATTTTTTGGACAGAGTGCTTTTTTCAGACAAGTTTTGATAAATAATGCGAGCGGCGAGTACTTCGTCAACCCACCAGGAAGTCGGTCTTATTATCCTTCGCATCGAGAAAAGATGGGCGTCGAATAGGGAAGCATTGTTCTGAGTGGATGTTTTGCGTAGAAGAACGAAAGATGTGCATGATAGTCACACAATGACATGTGCTGACACGCAGGCCTTCAGGGTTTCATCAGCAGAAACGCATTAACTCGAAAAAAAGACTATTGATTTTTTGCTGTTAATAGTTTCTGCTCTTTTTCTTATGCCTTTTGTGGCCCTGAACAAGAGTAATGTCGTCCCTCGCTACATCGCACCTCCAAGTTTGCGGCTTGTAACGGTGACTTAATGTCCAAAAGGCTTTCTTAATATTAAAAACCCACATTTAGAAAGTCATAAACAGGCTTTTTAAATATGCAATATTTCATTGATGAATGCAAATCTCCACTTCGTGGAAATGCATTGAGCACAGTCAGAGACAGCAATAAACGAGGGTTTACTGTGTTAGTTCAAGTATGTTTATACTTGGGTTAGAGATGCGACAATATGAAAATGTCATATCACGGTTATTATTATTATTATTATTGCAATATTGTTGAACGTGCTCAAAAAGTACCGTATTTTCCAGACCATGAGGCGCACCGGATTAGGTGCATTAAAGGGGCCATATTATGATTTATTTTTTCTAAATTGAAACCACTTCCTTGTGGTCTACATAACATGTAATGGTGGTTCTTTTGGTCAAAATGTTGCATAGATTATGTTTTACAGATCATCTTCAAGCCGCTTTCTGACAGTCGCTTCCGGATGCGCCGTTTTGTGGGCGGTCTTATTTACGTGGCTCACCTTCGGCAGCGTCTTCTCCCCGTCATCTTTGTTGTAGCGGTGTAGCGTGCAAGGACGGGAGTGGAAGAAGTGTCAAAAGATGGCGCTAACTGATTTAATGACATTCAGACTTTACTTAAATCAATAACGGAGCAGCATCTCCTCATCCGTGGCTCACTAGTGCAACAACAACGCCGGAAATGTGTCCCGTGAAAAACCGTCCAACCGGAATTCTCGAATAACTAAAGTTCCTTGGGTAAATAATGTAAACTCACTACACCGGTATGTTTTAGCGCTTTCATGGCGAGTTTACTGATAGATATAAGAACTTTACACTACTTTATATTACAAATGGCAACAGCAGATGATGATTGTCAGATAAGAAGATAGGGAAAAAGAAGAAGCTTATCGACCACGGTGTCGGACTACAAAGGCGGTCGCGCGCAAATTTTCAGGACTTATGCAGATCCCGAATACACATCAGCAGGTACCAGAAAGTAACAAATGTTGCTTTTGCATAATATTGCGAAACAAAACAGCAGATAATATGTCTTACCTTATACTCACACTATAATAATACTCGTATGTTTAATGTGCCGACAATCCATCAAGCGGTGCAACTTCATAGATTACCAAAGTTGTACTAAAACATTTTGATAGATTTTTGAACGCAGTGTGTAATGTTCTATATTTTTAATGGAACATATAACATTTTGGTGTTTACTGGTGTCATATTGCAGTCTACACATATCTCTTATGTGTGACTGCAACTGGTCACACTTATCATTTCACCATGTACCAAATAAAATAGCTTCAAGGTCGGCAAGCACAACCAAAATTATTCCGTACATTAGGCGCACTGTCGAGTTTTGAGAAAATGAAAGGATTTTAAGAGCGCTTTAGAGTCCGAAAAACACGGTATACACACTGAAATCTTTTGACCAAGTGATTATTTTAACAACTAAAATAAATGTATACTGTGAGACAGTGGTGGGCCAGCAGGGCATTCTCTGCTGGCTTAACATAAATCATTATCATAGATTGATAAAAGGTCATTTCATTTTTAATTTACTTTACCTTAATGTATAAAAGTATTCATCATATTCTATTTATGTCATGTTAGGCTCCAGACTTTTATCCAATCAGAATACAGCTAGCCTGTTTTGCCAGCGCTGTATGAAATCTGCCAGAGGCCTTCTGAACGTGGCAGTCTTTGCAGTGCACACAGTTGATTGACAGTTGCGAAAGCCAATCAGATCACGAGTTGTTGACAGTAGGTTCTAGGTTGCTTCATGTTGAATGGTTGAACGTGACATACGCTTCCTGTGGTTAGATACTCACTTGTGAGAGCAGGCAGTGCTATGAAGATCGACCGAGCCGCAACGGAGCCACACCAGCTGGCAAAGAAATCTGGGGCCGTACTTATCAAGCTTCTTAGAGTGCCATTTTACACTTAAGTCCTGAGAATTTGCGAAATTTAGTCCTACTCTCAAACTTAAGAAAAAAAGCTTTTTATCAACGTTCTTAAGTCTAAGAATCACTCCTACTCTCCACGATATTTAAGAGACCTTCAGAGGTGTCTTAAGTGGTTAGGAGTTGCCAGCAGGGGATGGCACTGAGGCGAGAGAGACGTGCGCGAACGTTCAGGGAACGGAACAATGTTTTTTTTTTTTTTTGATGACGAGCAGCTGATCAAACGGTATCGTTTAGACAGAGCGGATATTATTTTTGTCACAGATTTAATACTTTTCGATTCCTTGTTGATTTCTGCATGTGTCTGCAGTGGGCTAGTATATATAGAGCCACCCACACCAGTTTCAAATTAGTTGCCTAATTAATGAATTGGAAAGAAAATGTTATGACAGTAGCGTATGTGTGTGGCCGTGAGGTGAGTGACGTCAGTGAGTGTGTGGGCGATAGAAGAGAGGGAGCGGTAGCGTGAGTGCCGGCGGGGACTAGTTTGTTTTGTATTATTTTGTAGTTTATTGTCAAAATATACACTCCCATTGTCCACTTAAATATTTCCAAGATATTTATTTATTCTTAGACAACGGATTCCCTTCCGTGATTGGTCATTTCTATGGACACAGAAATGACGTCACCTAAAATTCCGTTTACGGCACATAGTAATGTCGTAATTCAGCTCTGAGTGTGACACTTAAGATTCAGTCCTACACTTCGCTGAAAGTGTGAGTAAGACGCTTGATAACTAACTTTTAAGTGCAGCTTTCAGCGAAGAATTTATTTACTCTTAAGTCAACTCTTAGCAGACTTCTTAGGAGTAATTCTAAGAAGCTTGATAAGTACGGCCCCTGATATGTACTCACTTTTTTTAACCACCGATGGCCGAAGGTGAGCAAAACATTGATTAGGTTGCAGATATACTCTTGCAGGGTTATTTCGCACCATTCACCACCACTGAACAGATGTCACCATTCCAGGTATCTTTCAAAGGCCACTGCGGAAGAAGCGGAATTGTAGGTAAGAATTGTTTTGGCTAGGGCAAACAAACTCATTCCAGGATCATAATTTCGCCCTGCAGAGCGGAAAGCTTCTCTGAGATGTTATCCACTTTGCTATTTAGTCAAGAAACCACAAATGTCTGAGTGCCCAGAATCCTATCATTTGTGGCAGCTGTTGGGTACCTTGAACGGCATCTTCCAATTTGTCATTCAGCAGATGGTTCCAAATAGGCAGATGTCTTCAATGTCCTCGACTGAAAGAATCACCAGGCACACGGCACTCCACTTCTCCTAAGAGTCCACCGCGTGTCTAGCAACAAACATTCTGCCAGGACAGGCAAGTTCTCCTGAACCCGAGCTTCTCATCCAGAAGATCTTCTCAATTTCGTCGAGAGGCCAGTGGATCAATTCCATTAATATTTTGGAGAGCAGTGTAAAAAAGGCTGCAAGAAAGTTAAGACGAGACAAAGAAGCAAAAGCAAGTGTGATAAGGGTGAGGGAAGGGAAAGGGCCCGCCTTCATTGAGAGCCAGATAGGAAATATCTAATGAAACACAAATGTATACTAAAAACACTACTGAAATATGTTATAATGGATGCATGAAGTGGTTAAAAATAATGCCACAAAGCAAAAACAAGGAACCCACACAATTTTTCCAAAATAAAACATGGAGATAAGGGCAACATGGCTAGAATGCTGGATGCAGCCAGAGGACAATGAATGAGAGGCATGTGGGCACACTTTGCCCTCTTCAGCTCCCCTGTCCATCATGATAGATTGAGTCCGGCAAATGAGCGCTAAAGCCCTTAACCCTCTTTGTGACTACCTTTTAGTAAAGACTACCCATTAGTGAAGAACCCTGAATTTAGGCTGGGATTCGGATACCCTCAAAATCGACATTTCCTGAAAACCTTATGAAAATGTGTCCAGAATTTTTAACGCCATGTTGATACCTAACATGAAAGCAAACCCCAGCAAATATATATTAGGATGATAAAAGAAACTGCTATGTCCATGTGTGTTTTTGTTCATCTGTCGCCTCCAAACAGGGTGTAAGAGGGTTCACTCTTTGCATGATGACATAAACAATATACTGTCAATGGTGGGCTATCAACTTATTACATTTTCTGCCAGTCTTGACTTTCATCAACAATTTTTATCATTGCAAAATAGAAGAACAAATACAGTATGAAAAATGACATTTAATACGCGCAGGTTCAAAACGCAGGAAACAGACATTAAAATTTTTTATTGACGAGTTGAACACGGACAGGAAGTCACATGACATGACGCATGATATAAACTGCTTAGTCCTGAAGCAAGATTAGACATGACAGGTTCAGGAGTTCAACATATTTCAGGAGTTTTCTCTTCAGTGCGCAGCAAATCTGTACAAATGAAATATCTGCAAGACTTAGTAAGTGTAGCTATAATATCCGTTCTTAGCTTCATGTGCATTTTGTCTTTAAATATTCTTGTTTTCCAACATTGCTCATGGTGAAATCCCACAATTAGTTCACGCAAAGGCTCAAAAGATGAACATTTAAAAGTACAGTGGTACCTCAATTTTCCTTTGGAATCTGGTATATATTTTTCCCCATAAGAAATAATTTAAATCCAATAGTTCATTCCAGACACTCAAAAATTTCCAAAATTATAGATAGAATAATTATGGTTTTACATATCGAAAACAATGCATAAAACATGGCAATGATTAATTAAATGGTTAAATCAACATTTAAAATAAGTTTTACCATAAACCACTGATGAGTGGATGCCACCAGTTTTTTGCATCACTCCAACAATGTTTCTCACCTTCTTTATCAAAGGTCTGGAAAAGTTTCTTTGAGTCCATGCTTGCTATTTTGCAGCTGTACTCAATTAATAAAAGCGCAGACCCGTGAGACTTCTGTTTTGGCACTCGATTCCGCTGAATGACTTCCACACAATGTTTGGTTGTGTGCTAACAGACGTTTAACGAAAACTAGGTCAACATTTGGGCGAAGATTTTCATGTATGAGAAGCAAGGTGTAAGAAAACCAAGGTACCACTGTATGTTCTTGTAAATTGCATTTCAACATAATTCCTTAAAGTAGTTTTCACATTATTTCAGTAAATTTTCTAAGCAAAGTTCAAATAAAATCCCTGCATCACCGTAAGTGTTACCCCAATATAGGTTATATTTTACTCATTAATAGTTTGTTGCATCAAAATTGCCACATTACCCCCCAAAAACTGTACAAAGATCCCACCAATAAAATGTCCTTATTCATGGTGACAATGGCATTAATTTAGATGTCTAAACTAATTCCATCCATCCATTCATCCATCCATTTTCTACCGCTTGTCCCTTACAGGGTCGCGGGGGGTGCATTATAAAGAAACACCAACACCAAATAAAAACACTAAGCATAATAAATTGTAAGACATTATTAAAAACAAATGTACGGATTCAGTTTGTGCTTAAAAGGGTACAACACACACAACAAAACTGCACTTGTTAAACCTGGAACACGCACGCAGTCTAAAACCGAATTTTTCGAACTATAAGTCGCAGTTTTTTTCATAGTTTGGCCGGGGGTGCGACTTCTACTCTGGAGCGACTTATGTGTGAAATTATTAACACATTACCGTAAAATATCAAATAATATTATTTAGCTCATTCACGCAGGAGACTAGACGTATAAGATTTCATGAGATTTAGCGATTAGGAGTGACAGATTGTTTGGTAAACGTATAGCATGTTCTATATGTTATAGTTATTTGAATGACTCTTACCATAATATGTTACGTTAACATACCAGGCACGTTCTCAGTTGGTTATTTATGCCTCATAACGTACACTTATTCAGCCTGTTGTTCACTATTCTTTATTTATTTTAAATTGCCTTTCAAATGTCTATTCTTGGTGTTGGGTTTTATCAAATAAATTTCCCCAAAAAATGCGACTTATATTCCAGTGCGACTTATATATGTTTTTTTCCTTCTTTATTATGCATTTTCGGCCGGTGCAACTTACTCTCCGGAGCAACTTATACTCCGAAAAATACGGTAGTTGTGTTCCTCCACTACTTAGGTTTGCATTGTTGCATGGAATTTGCCATTTTGTCATCCATTATTAATTAGAACACATACACAACATACCTACAAGACAGATATATTTCACAAATGTTACTTGATAAAGGCAAAAACAATAATAAAAAAAAAGGCCAAAATAGTACAAGTAGTAGCAGTCGTGGTACTTCTTACCTGATGTTGGCCCACCATGTTGAATCTCTTGATGATGTAGAGCAGTTGACACCAACCACAAACATTCTCCGAACAACAACAAAAATCAGTCTGCAATGACTTGTCTATTTTGGTCTACTTTAAAAAAAAGTGAGGTACTTTTGTTTTTGTGTCCTGTATGGAGCTTCTCTTCTCACATGGCACGTGGTCCCGGTGTCCCAAAGTAGCATCTACCAGTGTCTGGAGTCCACAAGCTCAGGCCGCAAACTCACTTTTTTGAGGGTCTCGTAGCCGACCACCATGACGATGGCGGTGGGAGTGGAAGAAATGATGCGGGCCGACAGTCCTTTGGTCAAACCCCAGACGCCTTCGTCCCTGATCAGCTGCCTGAATGTGTCGATGATTGAAGTGCGTCCTTCAACCTAAACAAAATACTATTATTACACCAGCAACAATTTGGTTTGATTCATTCGATTAGAAAAAAGATTTAAATTGCATTTTGTTGCTTTGATGATTCTTTTAATTGTAAAATACATGGAAATGGTTTCCACTATGGCTGCCTTAATAGACCGCACATGAGCGTGGTGCACCTGTTGGTGATGCAGGTCGCACTACGGCTGATGTGGCCTGTGTGTGTGTGCGTGTGCGTGTGTGTGTGTCAAAAACAGAAGAGTGCCGAGAAATTTTGTAATCATTTCTAGTGGAAAAGAGACATTATTGAAATGTTTGCACTGTCAAACAAAGCTTGACAGTTTCCAATTTAAATAAAAACCACCCATAACTAACTAAACAAACCCTGCTGATTATATTTACCTCCTGGTAGAGGTAATAATAGTTCAATACTACCACTACTCAGTGGCCTAGTGGTTAGAGTGTCCGCCCTGAGATCGGTACGTTGTGAGTTCAAACCCCGGCCGAGTCATACCAAAGACTATAAAAATGGGACCCATTACCTCCTTGCTTGGCACTCAGCATCAAGGGTTGGAATTGGGGGTTAAATCACCAAAAATGACTCCCGGGCGCAGCACCGCTGCTGCCCACTGCTCCCCTCACCTCCCACGGGGGGATCAAGGGGAAGGGTCAAATGCAGAGAACAAATTTCACCACACCTAGTGTGTGCGTGACAATCATTGGTACTTTAACTTTAATTAACACCTCTCTGACAGTGTCTATCAAAAGTGAGCATTATCTTTTAACATTCAAGAGTACTGTATATTGGGGCCTTTTCCATCCTTTCGGGTAATGGTTTTGCTCTATTTTGGCCATCATTTTGGTTGTGTTACTCTGAATAGATTATATTTATTTTTTTATTCAAATTAACTCATACATCAATGATACACTGGGGATTTTTTTAGCCCAATGGAGTAGCGCCAGGTCATAAAGTCCTCCGGGAATTAAGAGTAGGGATGGGTACACTATACATTTAGACCGATACGGTACCAATTCCCAGTACCTGAGAATTGATACAAGTACTCCACAGTATCATTTTTCAGTATTTTTGTGTGTGTTCATAAGAGTTAAATGCTTTTGATAATAAAAGCTATTTTTTAGCAATATTTAAAAATGAGCTAATTATGATAACTGCTGTCCAGTTGTGAAATCTTGTTTTATTATGACATTTTTGAGTCTCAATTGCAAGTATAATAAGTTGCAGTTACAGTTACAAGTCCAAGACAGTAGATGGTAGTAGTGTAAAGTTTATGGTGTGTTGGCTAGTCAGTACAGTCTTTGCTGAGTCTAGTCTTCTGTTGCGCCCTAAAAAGTGTTAACACCGTATGTATTGTACTTATTACGCACCAGCTGTTTGATTCTAATGTGCATCTTAGTACTAGTTTTCATTAACAAATGTGAGGGAATTTAAATCACCATGTTAAATTGCTAATGCTAATCAGTAGCATGTCAATAGCAATGTCATTAGCATCAAACTAGCACATTTTTGGAAAAGCGCAGCCTTACCAAACTTACGTTGGAGTGTTTTTTGAGTCAATTTCTTTGTTGGCATTGCACATTGCAACATTACCTAAAGGTAGTTTGGCTGAGTTCGTTCTCAGTGCTGCTGGAGTGATCGCCATGTGCCGAAGCGTGAAGAGCCAGCTACCGGGCGTGACGTCACACACAACCCAGGTACCAAAACATGGCACTGTTGGATTTTACGTGAATCAATGCCCATCAGGACCAGCGGAATCCGATCGGTGCTAAAGGAAGTAACAGACTCGGTACCGATCCCAAGTTCAGAGTGTATAAACAATTTTTTAATTCATGTTTTTGTCTAAGACCTCCTAATCAACTTAAGTCCTCATAAAATAATGTTGTTTAATTGTTTACATTTTAACCCTTTGAATGCACATTTGACCTAATTATGTCAGTTTTTTAATTTGGAAACAAATTCATAAAATGAGACATCCATACATAAGATGTTGAAGGGCTAGGATACTGGAGTAAGATTGGTTCTAAAACACCTTAGGACTTTTTCATCCTGGCGTTAACTTACTGCAAGTAAATGATTTAAAGCCCCACAGGGTTAATACCGCTCTTCTATTGGAGTTTGTTAATGTCAGGTGTACCTAATGTTACGACCTGTAAATCACCCAGCTGTAGTGTTGTCCCGATACCAAGATTTTGCTACCGGTACCAAAATAATTTCAATACTTTTTGTTACTTTTCTAAATAAAGGGGACCACAAAAAATTGCATTATTTACTTTATTTTAACAAAAAATCTTACGGTACATTAAACATATGTTTCTTATTGCAAGTTTGTCCTTAAATAAAATAGTGAACATATCAGTGTTTCCCATAAACTGCCAAGATACCTGTGGCGGTGGGGGCGTGGCTATGGGCGTGGTCACCATGACATCATCGAGTAATTTGCATAATTTACTACAATGATATGATTTTCTCTAAAAAGGCTAAAAAAATGTATACTTACTAATTAATAATAACAGTTTTGTTTTAAACGTCCATCCATCCATTTTACAATATAATTACAACACTTTATGTACATATTTATATACAGATTTGAACAATAAGTTATTCACTGAAATATATGTATTAATTGTGGTTCTTACAAAAAATATATCTTATAAAATATAAAAGCTAAAATGTCTCTTAAATCTCTGCCCCTTTAATTAGTGCATACTAAATAATTTAATTTTAGCCTACTACTACAACCATATTATTTACCAGCAACGTGAAACAGAGGCAGAGGTGTCCTGACACAGTCAGTAACAAAAAAACAGAAAACAGTATTGGTGGTAGATAGACACAGAGCTTCATCAAACATCTGATCCACTGAACAAAGAGCTCCAAAAATCTTGAACTTTAGACTGCCATCAGTTTTACTCCCTACACTTAACCATGTGTTTCCTACTGCCTGCAGACTTTGCACCCTTTGTTATATACACATGTTGTGTTTCTAATATAAATACATTTAATAAAGTCAAATACAAATAAGGCAACAAGAGAAGTATCCTACACTTCTCTTTTGTAAAGTAAATCTGAACAGCCGATATGGGCATCTACATCAACTGTATGATTTGCCTGTGAAGCTGGACAGGACAAAAAAAAAAAAGTTTTTATTTTTTATTTATTTATTTTTTATTTGTGGCGGACGTAATTCTTTTGTGGCGGGCCGCCACAAATAAATGAATGTGTGGGAAACACTGCATACAAGACAACTTGTCTTTTAGTAGTAAGTAAATGGTAAATGGTAAATGGGTTATACTTGTATAGCGCTTTTCTACCTTCAAGGTACTCAAAGCGCTTTGACACTATTTCCACATTCACCCATTCACACGCACATTCACACACTGATGGCGGGAGCTGCCATGCAAGGCGCTAACCATGACCCATCAGGAGCAAGGGTGAAGTGTCTTGCTCAAGGACACAACGGACGTGACTAGGTTGGTAGAAGGTGGGGATCGAACCAGGAACCCTCAGGTTGCTGGCACGGCCACTCTCCCAACTACGCCAAACAAAGTCTCCTAATTTGTCTGCTGACATATGCAGTAACATATTGTGTCATTTATCATTCTATTATTTTGTCAATGACAAGTGGTAGAAAATGAATTATTATCTACCTTTTCATTTACTGTTAATATCTGCTTACTTTCTCTTTTAACATGTTCTAGCTACTCTTCTGTTAAAATGTAATAATCACTTATTCTTCTGTTGTTTGATACTTTACATTAGTTTTGGATGATACCACAAATTTGGGTATCAATCCGATACCAAGTCGTTACAGGATCATACTTTGGTCATATTTAAAGTCCTCATGTGTCCAGGCCAGGGTCGTATTTCCTGAGTTTATAAACATGCGGTGGACCGGTACTTTTCAGAGGCGGTATAATACCGAATATGATTCATTAGTACCGGTATTAGTACTATACTACCGTACAACCCTACCCTGCTGTTAATATTCCTTTCCTGGTCGCTTCTAATGAGATGTGAGCTATCTTTGAAGCGTCCCCGTCGAGGCTTACCTGCACCCTGGCTCTGACAACATCCATCGGGTTGGTGACAGTGGAGGCAGTGGCGGCCGCGAGTGGCCCAGCCATGGCTTGGAGGACAATATGAGGACAGTCAGAAGGGGCCAGGTTTGACAGCTGCTCTGTGGAACGCAGAGAGGAAGATAATATGGAATTTCATTGATTTAGTTCCACTACAAAAAGGTTTTCTCGGAGGTGGAAATTTCAGATTACCAGCATAAAAATGGTAGAACGGCCACCAGACGGCGCTATTTGGGATGTAGGTAAGTAAAGAAGCAACGGCTCCCCTGTAGAAGCCTGGTAAACCATCAGCAGCAAATATTTGGGTCACAATGCTTCTGGTTTGGCCAAACACTCTTTTTGGCTTGCCGGTCTCTGATTTAGAATGAAGGCGAAAGCGGCTGAGGTGCTCCCCCTGGCCTTGCATCATCAGCTGCTGCGACACCACGTCGATGGGCACAGTGATGCTCTGGGCCACCAAGGACGCCGCGCCGCCCGCCACCAGCGACTTGACTGTGTTGTCGTCAGAATAGTTGGACACATACTTCCTCACCAGTTCGTAGGTGGTTATGTAAGCCTGGCCAGAGATGATGGTGAAGGTGTTCACCATGAAGCCACGGTACAGGCCCCGAACGCCCTCCGCCCGCAGGATCTTGACGAAGGCGTCGAAGGTGCCGCTGTAGAGGGATTTGCCCCTCTGCACCTGAAGCCGAGTCCGGATCAGGGTGGCCGGGTAGACCGTGGCCCTGATGCTCAAGGTAATGAACACCCCAAAAGAATAGAACTTCCTTTTGTCCAAGTCCTCCCACTCAATGATCTGGATGTTCCTCTTTTGCTGCATGGTGCCATTCGTAGCAGCATCCTCATTTGAATGACTCATGACTGCCAAGAAAAGGAATATTGTTAGAGGGATTCTTGCCTCTTATTAAACACGCAAAAAAGTTATTACTGTATGTTTATTAATATGTACTGCCACTATTTTTAAAAGAAATAAATGAGGAGGAGGAGCTGGTCGTCTATTTAGAAGATGATGGTTAATCTTTTTATCCAGAGCACCCACACAAACATTATTTATATATTTATAGTATACAATAACAAAGCACTGTACTGTGTGTATTTAATTTAATTGTTCATTGGAATCCCTATTACTATATAAGTTATACATTTATCTGTGAGTATGCAGATTCTCTTCAGAATTGATAGCTTTGGACACTGATGTTTAGGACCCACCGAGTGCCTGGTCGTTTGTTTTGTGACTCACCAGTCAAGTCCGACCAGCCACGTGTACTCAAATTTTGTCACTTCCAATGCTAATTTCATTAATCAATCAATCAATCAATTAAAAATACACCATAACACTTAAGTCTCTTTTTTCTGTTTCTTGGTTTAGCAAGCTTTCTAATGACACCAGCATTCCTGAAATGTGGTATGCATACTTGCCAACCCTCTCGTTTTTAGCGGGAGAATCCCGGTATTCAGCGCCTCTCCCGACAACCTCCGGCAGAGATTTTCTCCCGACAAACTCCCGGTATTCAGCCGGAGCTGGAGGCCACGCCCTCTCCAGCTCAATGCGGACCTGAGACTGAGTGGGACAGCCTGTTCTCACGTCCGCTTTCCCACAATATAAACAGCTTGCCTGCCCAATGACGTCATAACATCTACGGCTTTTAGAGAGTAGAGTGCACAACTGCGCACACAACAAGGAGACGAAGCAGAAGAACGAGGAAATTACAGACATGGCGACGCCGTCGACGAGCAAGATGAAGAAATACGCTTGCAAGTTCCAAAACGAATGGAAACAAGAATTTCAGTTCATCCAGGACAGTTCGAAGGGGAAGGTGTATGTTGCCTGGTAATATGTAGAACAGACTTCTCCATTGAACACGGTGGCCGAAATGATATACTCATCATGAACGGAGAAGTTAAACAGGACAATACTGCCATCTAATGGATAGCCACCGGAACACTGAAATTCAAGTATTTATTTTATGTAAATAAAATAAATAAATAAATATATATATATATATATATATATAGCTAGAATTCACTGAAAGTCAAGTATTTCATATATATATATATGAAATATATATGAAATACTCGAGTTGGTGAATTCTTAACTTAAACAAGTTGTAAAACGTATTCAGGTGTTACCATTTAGTGGTCAATTGTACGGAATATGTACTGTACTGTGCAATCTACTAATAAAAGTTTCAATCAATGAATCAATTGCTTTTTGTAGCACAATGACATCCGTGAATGATTAATACAGCAGTTTTTGTAATAGATAATTAAGTCGGTCATGATAAACATACTGAGATGAAGAATATCTTATTTTCAATACGGTTGAAAGTGTTTCTCATAATTCTTCTTCTTTGTACTTTGTAAGCGCTATTAATTTGAACAACCTCTTTACAATATCTTTACTCAATCCATTCAATAATTTTATTCCACATACTGATATGCTAAAGTTTCTAAGTGTTGTATGTGCATATAAATGTTTTAAATTAGATTTTCCTCTAAGGTTATATTTATCCTCTTTAGTAGATAAGAACTGTTGTACATTCTTGGGTAGCAGGTTATATTTTGCTTTGTACATAATTTTAGCTGTTTGCAATTTTACCAAATCATCGAACTTCAATATTTTTGACTCAATAAATAAAGGGTTTGTATGTTCTCTATATCCAACATTATGTATCAGTCTAATTGATCTTTTTTGTAACACGGTTAACGAATGAAGCGCACATTTGAACGGGGCGGTACAGCTCGGCGGGTAGAGCGGCCGTGCCAGCAACCTGAGGGTTCCAGGTTCGATCCCCGCTTCCACCATCCTAGTCACTGGACAAGACACTTTACCCACCTGCTCCCTGTGCCACCCAGACTGGTTTAAATTTAACTTAGATATTGGGTTTCACTATGTAAAAGCGCTTTGAGTCAATAGAGAAAAGCGCTATATAAAAATAATTCACTTCACTTCACATTTATAGTTATTTCTGCACAATAACTCAGATATGGTAACACTAGCGAGCAGTAGAGAATATGAAGTGATTTTTGGCCCAGGACGTATTTTGCTTTGTTCATTATTGAAATGTTTCTTGCCACCTTATATTGTATATGAGATTTCCAGTTCATATTTATACAAGTCATCAAGATGTAGTTGTCACCTGCTGCATAATTGACGCTAATGGTATGCTAATGCTGATCACAATTTATATCCAATGTGTTAGCATAGCATTCATGACAGCCTTCACACAACACTTACCTCTTAGGACAGATGTTTACGTCCTGAATAATTTGAATAACATAGCGACGAGTAATGTTCGAATATGTCGTTTCTTATCAAGCTGTTAAAAGCGAGAAGCTGCGGGAGAGTTATCGTGTTCGACCTCCGAGCTCACCCGACATCCGGCTTCCATTCCAAACACAGGGGCCGGCATGACGTCACAACCAATCAGGAGGCTTGTTGTTGGTCTTCCTCGTGTCTCTTTTTACTTGTATGTCGTAGCGCCATAGCGCCCTCTATGGTGAACCATGTGTAGTAAACCTATGTTATTCATATTTAATTGTATTTATTTATTTATCCATCCATCCATTTCTACCGCTTGTCCCTTTCGGGTTGCGGGGGGTGCTGGAGCCTATCTCAGTTGCATTTATTTATGTATTTATGTATTTATTTATTTGAATTAGGACAATGCATATTCATCAACATAGAGCAACAATGTAAATATGCCGGAGTTAGCACAATAGCTCATTTTCCTCCGTTATTCATATTTAATTGTATGTATTTATTTGAATTAGGACAATGCATATTCATCAACATAGAGTAGCAATGTAAATATGTCGGAGTTAACGCAATAGCTCATTTTCCTCCGTTATTCATATTTAATTGTATTTATTTATGTATTTATTTATTTATGTATTTGAATTAGGACAATGCATATTCATCAACATAGAGCAACAATGTAAATATGTCGGAGTTAGCACAATAGCTCATTTCCCTCCGTTATTCATATTTAATTGTATGTATTATCGTGGAGGGGGGGCACAGGTTCGGTGGCCACGGATGAAGTGCTGGCTGTCCAGAGTCGGGACCCGGGGTGGACCGCTCGCCTGTGCATCGGTTGGGGAGATCTCTGCGCTGCTTACCTGTCTCCGCTCGGGATGGTCTCCTGCTGGCCCCACTATGGACTGGACTCTCACTATTATGTTAGATCCACTATGGACTGGACTTTCACAATACGTCAGACCCACTCGACGTCCATTGCATCCGGTCTCACCTAGAGGGGGGGGGAGCGGGGGGGTCACCCACATCTGCGGTCCTCTCCAAAGTTTCTCATAGTCATTCACATCGACGTCCCACTGGGTTGTGAGTTTTTCCTTGCCCTTATGTGGGCTCTGAACCGAGGATGTCGTTGTGGATTGTGCAGCCCTTTGAGACACTTGTGATTTAGGGCTGTATAAATAAACATTGATTGATTGATTGATTGATTGATTGATTAAATAAGTTATTTTCTTCCCACTCCCTTTCAGGATAAACTGGACAATCATGTTTACACACTGTGCATTACCTTTTGCATTATATTAATTTATATTATTATGTATTGTCTACCTTGTAATTTAAAAAAAATTATTTGCTGAAATGCATGAATAAATTAAATTAAATTCAATGAACCTACCCAATTAACAACACATTGAAATTCCAGCAAATTTACCGTTGACTAAGTTTGTAAATAAACAGGTGTTATACCCTCCCGCAGACAGGTGGCAGTGTGGGACACAGTTTGCACCGTCGCGACACTTCAGACCGGTGCGCATGAGGAAGCGTTAAACAGAAAGTACAAGACCGAACATCTTCGTTGGCTAAAACGACAACAACGTACTCCTTTTTCGTCGAAGGTACTGCAAATAAATGTTGTGGGTAGCAGATAATAATATACTCCACTTTGTTTCGGTCTAAGGAGTTTGACTCCGTCCTACAGTCATTGTGTACTAGCATGCTAGCTAACTAGCTGAGATATTGCAGATTCATTCTGTGGAGCAGCGGCTGTCACGCTTGTAATAGTCACTAATTCTTATGTTTTAATGTGCTTGTGTATTGTACTGTGGATATAAATATATAATATGATAAGTCCTCTCCAACCGGTTGATTAATTTTTGCAAATATTTTACTTGCATTAGAACGAGTGGTAGGTACGCAAAAAAAAGTGCGCTTTTGGGCTAATATGACATCTTTGCTATTTGCAGGATAATTCCTTGGTCACGCAAACATGGTATGTTACAACTTATGTTCTTAATGTCGAAATCTGTTGGTTGTTTACTCATTACTGTTCTTGCTTGATGTTTAGTCACGCAGATATGATTCCCGGACAACCATATTTTCTCCTGAAGGTAAGTGTTATTTCCTTAATAATAGCAGTGGAAGTTTGTTGTCTGTTATCATCCTTCATTAAGTACCCACAATGCATCCGGAAAGTATTCACAGCGCTTCACTTTTTCCACATTTTGATATGTCACAGCCAAATGGATTAAAAATTCACATTTGTCCTCAAAATTCTATACACAATACCCCATAATAACGATGTGAGAAGGTGTTTTTTTTTGTTTTTTTTGATAATTTATCAAATGGTCCTAGTGTGTGAATGTTGTCTGTGTTGGCCCTGTGATGAGGTGGCGACTTGTCCAGGGTGTAACCCGCCTTCCGCCCGAATGCAGCTGCGATAGGCTCCAGCGACCCCGAAAGGGACAAGCGGTAGAAAATGGATGGATGGATATCGAAATAAAAAAACTAAGAAATCACATATACATAAGTATTCACAGCCTTTGCTCAATACTTTGTTGATGCACCTTCGACAACAATGATAGCCTCACGTCTTTTTGAATACAATACCACAGGCTTGGCACACCTACACTATATAGCCAAAAGTATTTGGCCACCTGCCTTGACTCACATATGAACTTGAAGTGCCATCCCATTCCTAACCCGTAGGGTTCAATCTGATGTCGGTCCACCGTTTGCAGCTATTACAGCTTCAACTCTTCTGGGAAGGCTGTCCACAAGGTTGCGGAGTGTGTTTATAGGAATTTTCGACCATTCTTCCAAAAGCGCATTGGTGAGGTCACACACTGATGTTGGTCGAGAAGGCCCGGCTCTCAGTCTCCGTTCTAATTCATTCAAAGGTGTTCTATCGGGGTTCAGGTCAGGACTATGTGCAGGCCTGTCAAGTTCATCCACACCAGACTCTGTCATCCATGTCTTTATGGAACTTGCTTTGTTCACTGGTGCACAGTCATGTTGGAAGAGGAAGGGGCCCGCTATAAACTGTTCCCACAAGGTTGGGAGCATGTAATTGTCCAAAATGTTTTGGTATCCTGGAGCATTCAAAGTTCATTTCACTGGAACTAAGGGGCCAAGCCCAACTCCTGAAAAACAACTCCACTCCATAATTCCTCGTCCACCAAGTTTCACACTCTGCACAATGCAGTCCGAGAGTCGCGGAAGATGCCTCCTGCGAGTGTGGGGACCCAGTCCAGACAGTAGAGCATATAGTAACTAGTTGCCCCAAACACCGGCCACCAAATGGCGAGCAAGGTCTGATTGACCTGGACGATGACACGTTGACCTGGCTCGCCTCAACAGAGCTGAAAATCTCGACACACGACAGAAGAAGAAGAAGCCGTCCGAAATGTACCGTTCTCCTGACAACCTCCAAACCCAAACTCGTCCATCAGATTGCCACTCGTCCATCAGATTGCCAGATGGAAAAGCGTGTTTCATCACTCCAGAGAACACGTCTCCACTGCTCTAGAGTCCAGTGGCGACTTGCTTTACACCACTGCATCCGACGCTTTGCGTTGGACTTGGTGATGTATGGCTTGGATGCAGCTGATCGGCCATGGAAACCCATTCCATGAAGCTCTCTATATACTGTACGTGGGCTAATTGGAAGGTCACATGAAGTTTGGAGCTCTGTAACAACTGACCGTGCAAAGAGGTCGCAGACTTTCTGCACAATGGGCTTCAGGATCCGCTGACCCCTCTTGTCAGTTTACGTGGCCTACCACTTCGTGGCTAAGTTGCTGTTCTTCCCAAACTCTTCCATTTTCTTATAATAAAGCCAACAGTTGGCTTTGGAATATTTAGGAGCAAGGAAATTTCACGACTGGATTTGTTGCACATGTGGCATCCTACGAGCGGCCCCTTCTTTCATTCTCCATGCCTAAGTGCTTGATTTTATACACCTGTGGCCCAGGCCAAGCGATTAGGACACCTGATTTTTATCATTTGGATGGGTGGCTAAATACTTTTGGCAATATAGTGTATCTTTGGGCAGTTTTGCCCATTCCTTTTTGCAGCATCTCTCAAGCTCCATAGGGTTGGATGAAACGCGGCTGCCCTTCTCCCACAGTCGCTCGTTTTAGAAGGCCGGCCAGCCCGAGGAAGAGTCCTAGTGGTTCTAAACTTCTTACATTTACGGATAATGGAGACCACTGTGCTCATTAGGACCTTCAAGGCCGCAGATCATTTTCCATACACTTCCCCAGATTTTTACCTCAAGGCAATCCTGTCTCGAAGTTCTACAGACTATTCCTTCAACTTCATTTTTGGTTTGTGCTCTGCCATGCACTGTCCAGTTTGGAAGCTTATATATAGACCGGTGTGTGACTTTGCAAATCATGTCTAACCAACAGAATTTACCACAAGTGGACTCCAATTAAGCTGTAGGAGCATCTTAAGTATGATCAGTTGATCTGCTGGAGTTAACTGGAGCTGAGCTACTCAGCTCAAAAATGAAGCCCTGTGAATACTTTCCTGATGCACTGTACATTTCTTAAGCTGGCATATTGAGTCTACAACTCTTTAAATTCTCCATTAAATTCCTACGTACCCTTCTACAGGTCGCTTGTATCAGGTGGAGTATGCCATGGAAGCTATTGGCCATGCTGGAACATGTCTCGGGATTCTAGCCAATGATGGAGTGCTGTTAGCTGCAGAGAGACGCAACATCCACAAACTGTTGGACGAAGTTTTTTTCTCTGAGAAGATCTACAAACTGAATGAGTGAGCGCATTCGGCTGCAGTAACCATGTCAAAGAGATAAGTAATTGTAACGAAGTGTGTGATTTTTATTTTTTTTATTTTATTTTTTTCCAGAGACATGGCTTGCAGTGTTGCAGGGATCACATCAGATGCCAACGTGCTGACAAATGAACTGCGGCTAATCGCACAGAGGTAGAACCTGTTTGTGTCTAAACTTCTATAACTTATTTGAATCCATTCATGACATAGTTTACTTTAACATCCAAGAAACTAAAACTGTGTGTGTTGAATGTTTTTCTTGTCAGATATTTGCTGCAGTACCAGGAGCCCATCCCTTGTGAGCAGCTGGTGACGGCGTTGTGTGACATCAAGCAGGCCTACACTCAGTTTGGAGGTAGGAAGCTTTCTCATGCGTCCTTTCATGGAGCAAAAATGCATTAGTCCCATTATGATGGGACTGTCTATGAATGAGAGTCAATTGTAAGAAAAAAAACAAAACACTTGTGAAATTTTTTTTAAAAATAAAATGATAGCAGATTATGCAGATTATTCGATGGCGTCATGGTGACCATGCCCCCACCACCACAGGTATCTTGGCAGTCCACTTGTGCTCATTAGGACAGATATTCCATTAGGATTTCTCTGCTGACTGCTCACCAGTCCATCACAGGACTTACATTTACACCTATAGAACATTTAAAAAAAAAACGCCAATACAATTTAGATTTCGACATCTGTGTGGATTCCCCTTGTAGGCAAGCGGCCGTTCGGCGTGTCTCTCTTGTACATCGGCTGGGACAAGCACTATGGCTTCCAGTTGTACCAGAGTGACCCCAGTGGCAACTACGGAGGATGGAAGGCAACATGCATCGGCAACAACAGTGCTGTAAGCTCTACTCACAAATAAGTTTACATGTCACTGACTGAGCTACGTTGAAATTAAGTTTCAAGCTGTTCTCTCACACCTCAGGCCGCGGTATCCATGTTGAAGCAGGACTACAAGGAGGGAGAGATGACTTTGTCCTCGGCTCTGGCTCTGGCCGTCAAAGTTCTCAACAAAACTATGGACGTCAGCAAGCTGTCTGCGGAGAAAGGTGAGATCTAACTGGGCCCTAAACAAGATTTAGGGTCTTTAATTCCTGAAACCTAATGTCATTGCCTCACATACACACACAGTATGTTTACTTGCACTAAAAAACTCATTATTGACTTAATTTTGTATATATTTTGTATAAAATAGTGCAGACAGATTTGATATGAAGTAGCCAGAATGTGATTTTAAAATCATACTTGTTAATGTTTGCTTAAATATAAATAAATAAATGATAAATGGGTTATACTTGTATAGCGCTTTTCTACCTTCAAGGTACTCAAAGCGCTTTGACAGTATTTCCACATTCACCCATTCACACACACATTCACACACTGATGGCGGGAGCTGCCATGCAAGGTGCTAACCAGCACCCATCAGGAGCAAGGGTGAAGTGTCTTGCCCAAGGACACAACGGCCGTGACTAGGATGGTAGAAGGTGGGGATTGAACCCCAGTAACCAGCAACCCTCCGATTGCATGCACGGCCACTCTACCAACTTCGCCATTTATATTTATATTTATATGATTATAAATCTGTCAAATTTCCCTTTTCTTTCGAGTGTAAGGCAGAGATTATCTAAGTCTGTGGATAATAATCATAAAAATACATATTTATTATGATTATTATCATTAATGTATCTATGGGGGGTTAAGTTTCTACTCTCTTTAAAAGCTAGTGACATCTCCGTTTCCATCTTTAATCAAGGCCCGCTGAAGGCACCACAATTTTGCAGCTATGAGATGCAAAAGTTATTACCTGTATCCACTCAGTCACCCAAAGGGGGGTCCCCACATCTTCCAAGGTTTCTCAATGTTCCCATGGGGTTTAGTTTTTTCTAGCCCTGATGTGGGATCTGAGCTGAGGATGTCATTGTGGCTTGTGCAGCCCTTTGAGACATTTGTGATCAAGGGCTATTTAAGTAAACTTTACTTGATTGAAAAGTAAAACTTAAACTTTGTCCGACGCTGCCAAAAATAGCTTTATTATATTTTTACCTTTCTTCACTCTCCTCATCCTGGTTCCCAAATGTGTGTGTTGCATAAACGTGAGCTTTAAATACATTAATTATGACGTCTATGTTGAGTAAAGAGAGAAGTGTTCTATGATGGGTTTGCGGCTGCCATGAGAAATGAAGCATTTTACATTTGCAAGAGGGTTTAGGTTGTGTTACACATTCCTAATTTGATTCAAACAACTTTATCATTGAACTTTCACAGCAAAATGGATGTTGTATTAACTTTTATGGCATCCTTTTTTAAACTAAAAAGGAAAGGACGTCTTCAAATCTTCACAAAAAGCCCATGTAATGATCATGTAGCCTCCTCATGTTTGGGGCTCTAAAAAAGTGTTTATGCCAGGGGCCGGCCCAGCCTGCTGGAAAATACATTCTAGCCCAGGGGTGTCAAAGTCCTTTTTTATTGAGGGCCATATTACAGTTGTGGTTACCCTCAGGGGGCCGCTTTTAACAAGGAGTTGTGTGTGTGTTTTATACAAGGTATAAAAAAAAAATTAAAATTTTACTTTCAAAAACTTGCAGCTTAGTCACCAGAATTTTACAGTAAAAGCAGTGGGTTTTTTACAGCATATAAAAATATTGAATGAATGGAATGGAAAAACAATGCCACTGTTTTTAGCGGTAAAAATCAAGCAACAGAGCTGCCTTTTTTTTTTTTTACCATAAAATCTTGTTGTTTTAATGTTTTTTAATGTGTTAGTGTCGTACTGTGTCTCACTCAACAAAAACAATTTTTTGCAATACATGATAATATAATATTTTGATAATACTGAATTTTAAAAGATATGCAATTGAATGCAGTGCATGATTTTAATGTCAAAAGGGAAATAACAAATATATTTAGTAAGGAAAGATTAAGCATTTTATTATCGCATATTATTTCCAGGCTTTTGCGGGCCACATAAAAATAATGTAGCGGGCCAGATTTGGCCCCCGGGCCTTGAGTTTGACACCTGTGTTCTAGCCGAAGCCCAACCCCAAAGTGTTTTAAACGTGTTGTAAATGTATTCTCCTTGCTGTCTTGTTACAGTGGAGATTGCCACACTGACACGAGAGGATGGCATAACAAAAATCAAGGTGCTGAAACAGAAAGAAGTGGAAGAGCTCATTAAGCGACACGAGGCTGAGGAGGCCAAGGCCGAGAAAGACAAAAAGGAGAAGGAGCAGAAAGAAAAGGATAAATGAGCACAATAATGACATTTATGTCAGATAACCTTGTATTGTTTTTGTCTTTTACATTAAAAGTTTGGAAACTTGTGTTTCTGCTTCAGTTCTTAATTCTAAAAGGAATGACACACAGTTATACTTAACTTAAATATAAAGAATTCCAATATTAAATGTGTGCTGTTTCTCATGCATGTGAACTATACAGATGTGACATCAGTGAACGATGAGAAATGATTCGCTGTTACATTCGTTTGGGGCCTGTTTCTCATGCACCTGCAGATGGACTGTTGCCCACGCTGCATGTGCATGCCCTCCTGACTGGTGACTGGACTAGAAAAATCAGAAAGTCAAAGGAAACAAGCATTTGGATTCACTTTATATTTCTTTTTCTTTTTTCATTAGATAAGCAGTAATAGGTAGATTCACTTTTTATGTATTTTTTAATTGGGTTCACTTTTTAATTTTAATTTTTTTAATTTTAATTGAATATCCTTTTTTTTTTTTTTGCATTCACCTTTTATACATACAGTACTTTGTTTTTATTTTGAGTCACTTGTTTATATACTTTATTATTTGGATTAACTTAATGTAATATTTTTTTTATTTGCATAAACATTTTTATTTTATTTTTTAAATCTTTAATTCACTTTTACTTTTGTTGGGATTCACAATTTTTTATGTTTTTTATTTGGATACACTTAATTTTTTTAATTACATTTTTTGTTTGGATTAACTTTTTATTTTTATTTTTATTTACTTTGTGTTTATTGTTTTAATGTATTTTGGATTTGGATGTATTTTTTTAAAGTGGTTATTTATCTGTATTTACTTTTCTGGTTCGTTGTTCTGATGTGAATATGAATAGTAGTTGAAGTGTACCTGCACCAGGTAGGATCGTACAGCTCTGTCGTCACATTTTGTATTATATTGTTATTTTTATTTAAATTGTAATCATCCATTCTGTATACATATTATTTCATAAACTTTCCCTTCAATTTTTTTTTAGGTAAGGTGAAATTCAAAACAGTGACGTCACTGGCAAACAATGGGGACACCACATTATGGAAGAAAAAAATATATAGCCAATGGTACATAATACCCACTAATAGTGTAAATTAAAATTATTCAGATAAACATATGATCTTATAACTGCTACTGGCAATTGTTTCTTTGATAAAAATAAACAAACAAGACAATAACCAGCGAGTCTTTTTAACGGCTCTTTAAAAGGAACGTCTCTCCTCAAAAAGCCATAAATCCCCAAATTGAAAAGAACAATAACATTTCAGATGTAGTGTCTCCTCTTTACCACTGGATGGCGGTAGTGTTCAGTGATTTACAGCCCAGAAAGCTGACTAAATAAATGGTAAACGGTCTGTCTTCTATAGCAGTGGTTCTCAACCTTTTTTCAGTGATGTACCCCCTGTGAACATTTTTTAAATTCAATTACCCCCTAATCAGAGGAAAGCATTTTTGGTTGAAAAAAAGAGATAAAGAAGTAAAATACAGCACTATGTCATCAATTTCTGATTTATTAAATTGTATAACAGTGCAAAATATTGCTCATTTGTTGTGGTCTTTCTTGAACTATTTGGAAAAAAAGATATAAAAATAACTAAAAACTTGTTGAAAAATAAACAAGTGATTCAATTATAAATAAAGATTTCTACACATAGAAGTAATCATCAACTTAAAGTGCCCTCTTTGGTGATTGTAATAGAGATACATCTGGATTCATGAACTTAATTCTAAACATTTATTTTGTTGAAGTATTATTCAATAAATATATTTATAAAGGATTTTTGAATTGTTGCTATTTTTAGAATATTTTTTAAAAAATCTCACGTACTCCTTGGCATACCTTCAAGTACCCCCAGGGGTAAGCGTACCCCCATTTGAGAACCACTGTTCTATAGCACTTAATGATGATACCTGGAATTATACCAGAAGCGCTTTACAATAAACCTCACATTCACCCATTCACACACACACATTCACACACTGATGGCGGAAGCTGCCATGCAAGGCGCTAACCACAATAATGTTATGGTGTTTTATCCCCAAATGATGCCATAAATACATATATTTTCGCCCAAAGTTAGAAGAGTTATCTTACTGTTTGTTTCAGATTGAGGTAAGAGTGGAATAAACGGGATCGATCTAAATATTGATTGCATCGATACCTGTTTGTGTCAGCATTGGATTGATACTAAGTGAGGCGAATTATATTTTTTCAGTTCTTTTTTATGCTTGTTTTCACAAATATCTGCGTGTTGTGTTGTTCAAAAGTATAGTTTGTCACACTTTATAAAACTCAGGTAATACGTACTTAAACACAGGAAAACGGGGAGTGCCTGAGATCTCAGCTGCATTCGGGTGGAAGGCGGGGTACACCCTGGACAAGTCGCCACCTCATCACAGGGCCTCATTTAATTCAATATAGTGATATTGGCCAAGGCTGAGCCAATCAGAGGCCGCCACAGCATCGATATTCACATCCCTATTTGCGGTGCATGCTTTGTTTATTTATGTTAATTGGTTCCGGGTAGTAGGAATTATTAATCATACATTTGTTATTTTCATGGCTAGAGCATAAAAACCTGTTTACGATCTTCTAAATATGTTTTTTTAACCTAATTAGAGCCCTCTCGACATTAAAAATACAGCCTTCTCATTATTATCTTGGATTAAGATTTAGACAATAAAGTTTGTCTAAATCTAAATCTAAACCGAGATAGTAATGCTGTCTGTGGCTGAGCCAATCAGTGGCCACGATACCGAACAGCCTGATCCAAATGGTTTGGTGTCATCTAGTGGCCGATACTATTGTAGTATTGATACTTTTTAGTTTATTTAGCCATTTTTATGCTTGAAAATGCTTTATTTAGGACCAAAAAGTTGTAGAATAGGCTTTTTTTTTCAAGCATCAACAAATCGACACCCTAATAACTGCAGCATCACAGTAACAGGATTTATTAATCATAAATTCAATATTTTCAGAGCTCGCGCATAAAAACACCTGTTTACGACCATCTAAATATGTTTTCCAACACTATTAGAGCCCTCCAAAGACAAAAAAATAACACCCTAGTCATCTTTATATTCTTTTAATCCGATATAGTAATACTGTCCGAGGCTGAGCCAATCAGAGGCCACCACAGCATCGATACTCACATCCCTATTTGCAGTACATCCTTTGTTTATTTCTGTTAATTGGTTCCGGGTTTAAGGAATTATTAATCATACATTTATTAATGGCTAGAGCATAAAAACATGTTTACGCCCCTTCTAAATATGTTTTTTTTTTTTTACCTAATTAGAGCCCTCTCGACATGAAATACACTCTTCTAATCCAAGATAGTAATGCTGTCTGAGGCTGAGCCAATCAGTGGCCACGATGCTGAACAGCCTGATCCAATTGGTTTGGTCTCATCCAGTGGCCGATACTATTTTAGTATTGATACTTTTTAGTTTATTTAGCACATTTTTTTGCTTGAAAATGATTTATTTAGGACCAAACAACTGTAGAATAGGCTTTAAAAAATAAAAAATAAAGTATAAAAAAATTGACACCCTAACTGCAGCATCGCATTAACAGGATTTATTCATCATAAATTCAATATGTTCATAGCTAGACCATCTAAATATGTTTTTCAACACTATTAGAGCCCTCTAAAGACATTAAATAACACCTTTATACTCTTTTAATCCGATATAGTAATGTTGGTCGAGGCTGAGCCAATCAGAGGCCACCACAGCATCGATACTCACATCCCTAATTGCAGTACATCCTTTGTTTATTACTTGCGTGAAGTCAATTGTTAATATTCTTTACATAATTCCTTGATGATACTTTTGTATTGTTTATACAACGTGAAAATACACATATAGTGACCGCAATGCTTTAATTTGGAGCTAAATGTTTTTTATTTCTTGAATGCTATAATCGGTAAACAGCAGTTGGGTGATGTCACTTCCGCTAAATTACTTCCTGTCGGTTGACTTCCGGTATTCGTCTGAAAGCAAGTCGCACATGTTGCTGTCCTCTGTAATAATCTCTGTTGCCGTCCTACACAAAGCAGCGTAAATTGTCTTTAACAAGTTAAGAGCATGTCAGACATGTTAAAAAAGTGTAACAGTGCTGATATGTTGAAAGAATTTTCGAATTAGATACAACGTGTTCAAGTCATTCAGGCAGTCTCCCTCTGCTGGACATTTGGAGACATGACAGTTACATTTGGTATTCCATACAGATATGTACAGAGGCAATAAGGATGTTTGTATCTCTTTATTTTTTTCATGTGTATGAACAAATGTCACAACTAAATGGTCAAACTTACAACAACGTTCTCCTCATTGACTCCGGTTTGGCTTGGTGTTGAGTTTGCGTTTCTACACGTCCTATGAGAACGCTAAAATTACTGTTAATTGGTTCCGTGTAGTAGGAATTACTAATCATACGTTTATCATTTTCATTGCTAGAGCATAAAATCCTGTTTACGGCCTTCCAAATATGTTTTTTTTTTTTTTTTACATTATTAAAGCCCTCTCGACATGAAATACACTCTTCTAATCCAAGCTAGTAATGCTGGCTGAGGCTGAGCCAATCAGTGGCCACGATACTGAACAGCCTGATCCAATTGGTTTGGTGTCATCTAGTGGCCGATACTATTGTAGTATTGATACTTTTTAGTTTATTTAGCCATTTTTGTGCTTGAAAATGCTTTATTTAGGACAGTGGTGTCAAACTCATTTCAGATCTTCCACATGGAGAAAAATCTACTCTCAAGTAGGCCGGACTGGTAAAATCACGGCACGATAATTTAGGAATAAAGACAACTTCAGATTGTTTTCTTTGTTTAAAAATAGAACAGGCAGCACGGTGGGACAGGGGTTAGTGCATGTGCCTCACAATACGAAGGTCGTGAGTTTAATCCCGGGCTCGGGATCTTTCTGGGTGGAGTTTGCATGTTCTCCCCGTGACTGCGTGGGTTCCCTCCGGGTACTCCGGCTTCCTCCCACCTCCAAAAACATGCACCTGGGGATAGGTTGATTGGCAACACTAAATTGGCCCTAGTGTGTGAATGTGAGTGTGAATGTTGTCTGTCTGTCTGTGTTGGCCCTGCGATGAGGTGGCGACTTGTCCAGGGTGTACCCCGCCTTCCGCCCGAATGCAGCTGAGATAGGCTCCAGCACCCCCCGCGACCCCAAAAAGGGACAAGCGGTAGAAAATGGATGGATGGAAAAATAGAACAAGCACATTCTGAAAATGTACAAATCATAATGGGGTTTTTTTACACTTACATGTTGCGGTTAATAGTATTCTATCTTTATTTGATGTACTTTATACTTTCTGACTAAATTATGTGATAATGTTCATCAGTCAACTCATTGGTGTTCATTTTCAATCTATCAAGATAAAAAAATAATATAAAAATCTAAATTTTCCTCGACATCACGTGTTTTTTTGTGTGTTTTTTTTTTTTACATATATAGCATCATCTACAAAGATACAAAGAATTGCTATTGCGACATCTAGTGGACACATTTAAAACAGCAGTTTCTTTCATTCAAAAATTTCCGCTCATATTTATACTTAACAAAATCATCCCGCGGGCCGGATAAAACCTGTTCAAACCTACGGCCTGCAGGCCGAATCAGGCCCACAGGTCGTACGTTTGACACCGCTGATTTAGGACCAAAAAATTGTAAAATAGTTTGTTTTTTTTAAAAAGCTATCAAAAAATGGACACCCTAAATGCAGCATCGCCCACCACCTGAAACGTTACATCATCCTTGTTGCTCGAAGGTCTTGCATGGAGCAGCGGGGGTAATTCATGGAAAGGTCAGAGGTCACGGTGTTCACATGAGCGTGAGGGGGAGGATCCTGGCGTCTGCTCGGGACATGGACCGCCCGCCCCCTCCCCCCCCGTCCTATTCTACCCCAGACGGATCATGCACAAATGTAACTCTTCTTGGTAGCGGGCTCTTGGAAGACGTTCCACCGCGCAGTCTCCTGACGGGCTCCTCTCGCAGGTGGCGGAGCAGGGCAGTCGTAAACACAGAGCTTCTAGAAAAGGGCTGGAATGTCTGAGCGCTGCGAGCAGGGAGAGCGGGGGTCAGGCCGAGGCCAAGACAGGTGGTATACATCAGAATCAAGGCTGACATCTCAGCATTAACTTATCCAAACAAGCCGTGTGTTGCCTCGCTGGCACTAAGAGGAACCAAAAAGGGTTGGGGGGAGGATTTTGGACGTGGGACGGACAGGAACGAGTGGGAGGGTCCCCCTCAACGCAAAGCCATCATCTTGTCATCAGGACAAAGACACTTAGTGGACTCGACATGACCCTGACGGACATTTTGAAACACTACATAGTTCGGTAAACCTGTGCTATATTGGGCCATTTTGATATTTTTTTATTCTGTAAAAATACTAAAAACAGAAGTGATACATATTTTAAAATTTGCCTTTGTGTGTCAGCTTTGTAGGTTACATTTCTATTATGCGATATCGATAATGGAGCCTTGAGTATTAGCCAATACCGATATCAACCCGATACAATATCAGCTGAAATGATACATACTTTTATTATTTTGTACTGTGGATTGTTAGAAAAGGTTTGACCAACAGTCAAACAGAGAACAATGGCAGGTATGAAAAACCCTATCCTATTTATAATTATTCGTCACCTTTGCCGTCTTTAAGTTGAAGTGGTAATTTTTTTGCGTGTTTGGCATCACAGAGTGATCAAAAATAATCAATTAGGCTCATGATAATAATAATGGATTAGATTTACGTCGTGCTTTTCTGGAAACGCAAAGCGCTTCACTGTGATAGTAAGTGGAGGAACGCGGACACGTTTGATACTGGATACAATTTTAATACGCTGCTGCCTTGGAGACTTTGAATCTGTATTTATTATTATTTGATATGTGTTTATATTGACAAATGCTGTGTTTTAGCTTTTAAGGACACATATTATGCATGCAGGGGTGTCCAAACTGCATGCAAAGTAACTATATATATATATATATATATATATATATATATATATATATATATATATATATATATATATATATATATATATATATATATATATATATATATATCGACATCCGACACATACGTAGGATTAACTGGGGGAGAATTCAAAACCAGATGGAACAATCACAAGGCTTCTTTCAGATGCAAAAGACTCCGGAACACTATAGAACTCAGCAAACACATTTGGAATCTCAAAGACAATAATGTTGAATACTCTATAACATGGCAAATTCTTGCATCCAGCGCGCCTTACAACAGTGGTAACAAAAGATGCAACCTATGCTTAAAAGAGAAACTGTTTATCATATACCATCCAGAGTTGTCATCCCTCAACAAGCGCAGCGAAATTGTATCAGCATGCCGTCACAGAAGGAAACACCTCCTAGGTAACACATGAGTCAATCACCACGCCCCTACGCCTGCCTGTACCCACCCGCTCTGTGCTCTATAAAAACCATGGTATGTGAATGCTTCCATTAAAATCTCCTGAGGATTGAGGAAACCCCTCATGAAACAGGCCTGTAGAGATGAAATAGTCTTGTGATTTTTTCCCACACATACATATATGTATATATATGTATGTATGTATGTATGTATGTATGTATGTATGTATGTATGTATGTATGTATGTATGTATGTATGTATGTATATATATATATATATATATATATATATATATATATATATATATATATATATATATATATATATATATATATATATATATATATATATATATATATATATATATATATATATATATATATATATATATATATATATATATATGTCTTAATTAGATTAATTATTAATTAGAAAATCTCCTGATGATTGAGGGAACCCCTCATGAAACAGGCCTGTAGAGATGAAGTAGTCTTGTGATTTTTTTCCCACACATATATATATATATATATATATATATATATATATATATATATATATATATATATATATATATATATATATATATATATACATATATATATATATATATATATATATATATATATATATATATATATATATATATATATATATATATATATATATATATATATATATATACATACATATATACATATATATATATATATATATATATATATATATATATATATATATATATATATATATACATATATATATATATATATATATATATATATATATATATATATATATATATATATATATATATATATATATATATATATATATATATATATATATATATATATATATATATATATATATATATATATATGTGTGTGTGTGTGTGTGTGTGTTTTTACATATTATACTAATATAATGGATATATAGTCAATGATTAGGGCAGCACGGTGGAACAAGGGTTAGTGCATGTGCCTCACAATACGAAGGTCTTGAGTAATCCTGAGTTCAATCCCGGGCTTGGGATCTGTGTGGATTCTGTGTGTAGTTTGCATGTTCTCCCCGTGAGTGCGTGGGTTCCCACTATGTTTACCTTTTGTAAATGACTTAACATTTGGATGTTAACTGGCTGTCCAGGTTTGCCCAAGTGTATCGTAGATTATATCGGAAATTTTAGATGCAAGCCGAAATCATCCCATTACTGTGATATCAGACCGACATCCGATATCAATATCGGCTCAGGACAGCGCTCCAAAAAAGTATAGCAGTATTGTATTGCATCAAAATATCTGATATTGCCCATCAATAACTGTAATCTCTGGTACCAATTTGATACCAAGTATAAGACTCGTAATGATTGTCATACTAAATACATTTAGCGCATATTCAGAATTAAAGGCCTACTGAAATGAAATTTTCTTATTTAAACGGGGATAGCAGGTCCATTCTATGTGTCATACTTGATCATTTCGCGATATTGCCATATTTTTGCTGAAAGGATTTAGTAGAGAACATCGACGATAAAGTTTGCAACTTTTGGTCACTGATAAAAAAGCCTTGCCTGTACCGGAAGTAGCGTGACGTCACAGGTTGTGGAGCTCCTCACACATTGTTTACAATCATGGCCAGCAGCAGCGAGAGCGATTCGGACCGAAAAAGCGACGATTACCCCATTAAATTGAGCGAGGATGAAAGATTTGTGGATGAGGAAAGTGAGAGTGAAGGATTAGATGGCAGTGGAAGCGATTCAGATAGGGAAGATGCTGTGAGAGGCGGGTGGGACCTGATATTCAGCTGGGAATGACTAAAACAGTAAATAAACACAAGACATATATATACTCTATTAGCCACAACACAACCAGGCTTATATTTAATATGCCACAAATTAATCCGCATAACAAACACCTCCACCCTCCCGTCCATATAACCCACCAATACAACTCAAACACCCGCACAACACACTCAATCCCACAGCCCAAAGTACCGTTCACCTCCGTAAAGTTCATGCAGCACATATATTTCCCCAAAGTTACGTACGTGACATGCACATAGCGGCACGCACGTACGGGCAAGCGATCAAATGTTTGGAAGCCAAAGCTGTAGTCACGATAGCGTCTGCTGCGTGGGGCAGTATAGCTCGGTTGGTAGAGTGGCCGTGCCAGCAACTTGAGGGTTGCAGGTTCGATCCCCGCTTCCGCCATCCTAGTCACTGCTGTTGTGTCCTTGGGCAAGACACTTTACCCACCTGCTCCCAGTGCCACCCACTCTGGTTTAAATGTAACTTAGATATTGGGTTTCACTATGTAAAGCGCTTTGAGTCACTAGAGAAAAGCGCTATATAAATATAATTCACTTCACTTATCCAACTCAAAGTACTCCTGGTTGTGTTGCTGTAGCCTGCCGCTAATACACCGCTTCCCACCTACAGCTTTCTTCTTTGCAGTCTTCATTGTTCATTAAACAAATTGCAAAAGATTCACCAACACACATGTCCAGAATACTGTGGAATTTTGCGATGAAAACAGACGACTTAATAGCTGGCCACAATGGTGTCCCAATATGTCCGCACAATCCGTGACGTCACGCGCAAACGTCATCATACCGAGACGTTTTCAGCAGAATATTTTGCGGGAAATTTAAAATTGCACTTCACTAATCTAACGGTATTGGCATGTGTTGCAATGTTAAGATTTCATCATCGATATATAAACTATCAGACTGCGTGGTCGGTAGTAGTGGGTTTCAGTAGGCCTTTAAACAAGCAGCAAACCAAAAATATTTGCATTAAAACATTTATTTAATTAAGGACACTAATTATGTAAGTCTAGCTCGCGCTACTCCGATACTTGTTATTTTGCTTGTATCGAATCGATATCAATATCACATCGGGACACCCCCTTAGTATCAACATTTAGGCTTTTTCTCACTGCATTATGTCTTTTGGCTCTTTTGTTTCTTGCATTCTTACTTGTTTTTCACTTTGGACATCTCTGATTCAGAGAATAGACATGAAAATGCGCAGTGGAACTTCGGTTTACAAACTTCATTGGTTCTTGAACAGTGTTCGTAAACAGAAAAGTTTGTATAGTGAAGCACATTTCTCCATAAGGAACAATGAAAATATGAATAATGGGTCACAGTCTCCACAAAAGTGCATATTTTGGTTTGTACTTTTTGAAGACAATATAAAGTGCTATACAGGACGGTATGTCAAAGAAACATAAAAATTTTCCTATTTAATAATTAAGGCTAAATGAACTGTCCTCGTATTCAGCCGCACTGCCGACACGAACACACACTGTGACTAGCCCTCTGGTGCACTCCCAGTTTGAAATCACACCATTGATTGATTGATTGAAACTTTTATTAGTAGATTGCACAGTACAGTACATATGCCGTACAATTGACCACTAAATGGTAACACCGAATAAGTTTAAAGCTCTTTTCTGACTTTTAAATGTTGGTACATTGTTGGATACTCATTGACCCACTAAGTATCTTTTACAAGATGGCGCCTTGTGTGTCCTCCTTTGTGTTCTTGATGTTTCCTTCCTGTTTTCATGTATTTTTTGCCTTCTGATTTGGGCCCCTTTGGGACTGCGCAACAAAGGGTGGCACTTTTGGAACTTCTGCGCTGTTTTTTGGTGCTTTTTTGTGGACTTTTGAATCTGCCTTGGGAGCTTTTTGGCCATGGACATGTTGGCACCGGAGACCGGCTGCTGGCTCTCTGCCACACCGAAGTCCGAGAAGGGGCTGCGGAGCGAGCGTTAAGTGTCGGAATGGACGCGCTTCACAAAACCCTGGCTGGATAAACCTGTATCGGACACTTCGGTCTCTCTGGGCGGATTCTCGCTTGTCTGCACGGACCGGACAGAGAGCTAGTAGGTTGGCTCGGACGGAGGCGTCTTTCGAGGTTGCTTTGTTTGGTCTGTTCCTGTCTCTGACCAGCGTGATGATGTCATGTTATCAATGGGAAAATGCATTTTTAGACAATATGATTTGCCTGAGCGGCTAGGAGACCCCGACAGTAACAAGCGGTAGAAAATGGATTAGAAATAAAAAAAATAAATACAAAAATTTAATATGTATATACATTGTGGAAGTCGTTCCCTACCGTTCCACGGATACCACGTCACAGGAGCCAGGCGTGCCGTTTTAACAGAGTTTTTAATGTACATGTAATGCCAAGAACAATCTTTTCAGATGTCTTTTCTCTCTCCCACCTCTCTCCTCCGCTGGCCGCTCACTATTAAAGACAACAGATGATTAGATCACCACGTACCACCTGTGAAATCTAATCACCTGCCAGCTGTGTCTCGCCGTGCCGCACATGCCCCGCCTCTAGCCGATGGTGCTCCTCCCTCAACACCATTGACAGAGGCGGTGACTTTTGCTCTTGCAAGCGCGCTGATCACACCCTCCCTCCACATATATATATATATATATATATATATATATATATATATATATATATATATATATGTATATATATATATATATATATTAGGGCTGCAACTAACGATTAATGTGATAATCGATTAATCTGGCGATTATTACTTTGATTAATCGATTAATAATCGGATAAAAGAGACAAACTACATTTCTATTCTTTCCAGTATTTTATTGAAAAAAAAACCCCAGCATACTGGCACCATACTTATTTTGATTATTGTTTCTCAGCTGTTTGTACATGTTGCAGTTTATAAATAAAGGTTAATTAAAAAAAATAAAAAAAATAAAAATATAAATAAATAAATAAAATGCCTCTGCGCATGTGCATAGCATAGATCCAACAACTTGATGACTAAATTAATCGCCAACTATTTTTATAATTGATTTTAATCGATTTAATCGATTAATTGTTGCAGTCCTAATATATATATATATATATATATATATAATATATATATATATATATATATATATATATATATATATATATATATATATATATATATATATATATATATATATATATATATATATATATATATATATATATATATATATAAACTTTTAATTATTTTTATTTTATTTTATTATTTTTAAACTTGGGACTTTCCGCGTGCCAGATTTTGGACCCTATCCGACGTATCCGGCCCGCGGGCCTTAGTTTGGGGACCCCTGGCATGGAGCATTGCAGTGGCCACCGCGGTGTATGTTGACATGGTGGTTTTCTTTTGTTTTGTTGTGTATTAAATGTAATATTCATTGCTCATTTTTTTGTTTTTCGTCGTGTTTTACTTTTGTAGCTGTATGTAGAAATGGCGTCTCTGAAGTGGCTGCTGGTTGCATCAGCTCTGTGCTCTTTCAATGTCTTTATGTAAGGGACAAGCGGTAGAAAATTGATGGCTGGTTCCTACTTGTTTTCATGTGTTTTATCTTATTTTTGTGAACTTTTTGAATCTGCACTGCAACCACACAGTTTTCCCATTGTTGGATAACTAAAGTCAATCCTATCTATCACATTATAGTAACAACAACAATAATAATACTCATAATAATAACATCCAATAAGATGTAGCCACTTGATTTTTTTTATATTAGATCTTTTACTGTCTTCAGAAAGATGCGCTTCTCCCCACTCATCTTTTTTAAATTCCCTACATGCAGTAAATGGGGAGTTAAGTCCTGTCCATACAGGGTAAAAAGGAATTTAAATGCCCTGCAAATACCTCCACGAGATCACAGAGTGTCTGCTCAGCGCTTCACCATACAAGGAGCTGACTTGCAGTGCAAAACAGTAATTACAAGCCTCGCTCATACGCTCTACTATCCAAGCTATATGAAGCTTTTGTTATTGTGGAGCTGCATTATTAGCTTGATGATTATTATTTACTTTTTTCAGTATTGCTTTGATTACATAATCACATGTTGTTACTTGACCCGTTCATTGTGTGTGGTTTTTACCACCGCTATATAAGTGGTCTTCAAATATGGAGACAAATGTGTGCCTTTTTATGCAACCAAACAAAAAAAAAAGGCAATATACAAAGAGGATTTACCCCAAAACTACTTTTAATCACGTAGATCAGGGGTGTTAAACGTACGGCCCGCGGGCCGAACCAGGCCCGCGAACAGGTTTTATCCGGCCCGCGGGATGAGTTTGCTAAGTATAAAAATGAGCGGAAATTTTTGAATGAAAGAAAATGCTGTTCTAAATGTGTCCACTAGATGTCGCAATAGCAATTATTATTATTATTATTATTTTTTTGTTGTTGTCCTGCCCAGCTTCTCAGGCAAATCATATAGTAGATGTAAATGCCCATATCGGCTGTTCAGATTTACCTTACAAAAGAGAAGTGTAGGATACTTCTCTTGTTGCCTTATTTGTATTTTGACTTTATTAAATGTATTTATATTATCATTTGGTGCAGCCGGGCCGGAGCAGGAGGGGATAGAAAGAGAAAAAAAGGAAGACAGAGGGGGGAATTGTGGGGACAAGAGGGGGATTAGACAGAGAGACAAAAACAACAACAGCAAACACAACAACCACAACAACAACAGAGTAACATCAGCAAATACGACATGTACAAATATGATGGTAAAAGTAATAGCAAATAAGCAGTTAGCGAAAATAAAAAATAATACAGAAATGACAATGAGCATTATTACACTAAAAATGGAGCAATATGAATACCAATAGAAATAGCGCTATTGATAATAAACAATACCAATACTTTTCCTTTATTATCAACAATACAATTGTTCAAATGCAACAATACATATACGTAATGATAACTTGAGATACGAAAGAATGCAGAAAAATGGAGGGGAAGAAAGAGAAGCAACCTACATTAACCTTGTAGATTGTTATAGTAACCATAGGTTAAGCTTTGTCAGTGTGCCATGTGTTATACCCACTTTACCCTAGGGCAACAACGTTAATATATGTTTGATGAAATGTGATTATGTGCATGAGTGTATGTGTGCATATGTACTTGTATATGTACAGTATGTGTATATGTGTGCTTGTACAGTGAATGTATATGTACAGTATGTGTATATGTGTGTTTTTACAGTGAATGTATTTGTATAGAATGTGTATGTGTGTGTTTGTACAGTGAATGTATATGTACAGTATGTGTATACAGTATGTGTGTTTGCACAGTGAATGTATATGTACAGTATGTGTATATGTGTGTTTGTACAGTGAATGTATATGTACAGTATATGTATGTGTGTTTGTACAGTGAATGTATATGTACAGTATATGTATGTGTGTTTGTACAGTGAATGTATATGTACAGAATGTGTATGTGTGTGATTGTACAGTGAGTGTATATGTACAGTATGTGTATATGTATGTTTTTACAGTGAATGTATATGTACAGTATGTGTATACAGTATGTTTGTATAGTGAGCATGCGTGTGGATGTACGAACTTTGAGTGTGTAAATATGTACTGTATTTGTATATGTATGTGGGAGCGTAGGTACCTATGTATGTGTGTATGTATGTAGGTGAGTATATGTGAATTTGCATGTACAATACATTTGACTCCCAGTGTGTGCGGGAGCCAGAGTACAACCCCAGCCTCCCCGAGAGCCCATCCCACAAACAGTAGGTGTGGTGCCCAGGGAACCAGGGACCACCGCCCCCAGGCAGCCAAGCCGGACAGCGACAGGAACTCCAGAGCCTGGCCCACCGCGCCGCCCACAAGGGCCAGCAGCAGGCCGCAGACAGACGCACCCGGCAGAGGACAAGGCACGAGAAAAGCAGGGGGCAGCCAGACCCCAAGCCAGCGACAGACCACACCCCACACGGACAGAAAGGCGGGACGCCCCGCCCGAGGGGCCCAGAGACCCCCGCAACCGGATGGGAAGACCGCCCCCTCCCCACCGGCAACCGGGCACCCACGAGCCCACCGCCACCCCCGGAGAGCGCGGCGAGGCCAGCCCACAGCCACCCCACCCAAGCCGGCCGCCACAGGACCACCCAGCACGGGGCCACGGGAACCACCCACCCCACCGCAGGGACCCCAACGATGGAGATGGAACAACCAGCAACCGCCCCGCCGAGTCCCCCCCTGAGGTAGGGGAAAATAAATAAATAAAATAAATAAATAAATAAATAATAATAATAATAATAATAATAATAATAAAATATATTTAAAAAATAAGAATAAATAAATAATTAAATCTATTAAAAAAAAAAAGAATTAAAAGAAGATCACAGACATGCTGACACACAAGGTCGCTACCCCAACAACTGGCCGACTCGCAGCACCCCGGAATACCCTGCAGCACCAAGCTACTAAAGTAGACGCAGGGACCAGACCCAGCAGGCCCCAACAAGACGGGCACCCAGAAGGGATGGACGGTGGGACCCAGGAGCTCCAGACACGCAGTCCGGATGCAGTAGCCTGAGGCGCTGACCCCCACCCGACAGGCAGGCAATTATTTGTATCTTTGTAGATAATGCTACGTATGTAAAAAATTAAAAAAACACATGTTAGTGCACCAGTTGAGGAAAATGAGCAAACTACATGAATAACATCCTGTAATTTGATTTTGATATAATTTTTTTATCTTGATAGATTGAACATGAACACCAATGAGTTGATTGATGAACATTATCACATAATTTATTCAGAAAGTATAAAAAAACGACAAATAAAGGCAAGGCAAGGCAAAGCAAGGCAAGGCAAGGCAAGGCAAGGCAAGGCAACTCTATTTGTGTAGCGCTTTTCATACACAAGGCAGACTCAAAGTGCTTCACAGACAACAAAGTGAAATGAAAGAAAATAAAAGCAAAATTAAAATGCAGACAATAAAAATAAAAACAGTGCGGACGTTAAAAGATTAAAAGACTTAGCTGAAAGCTAAGGTGAACATAAAAGTCTTCAGTCTAGTTTTAAAAGTAGTCAGAGTTGGGGAGAGTCTGACATCTTCAGGAAGTTTATTCCAGCTATTTGTTGCATAGTGACTGAATGATGCTCTCCCTTGATTTGAGTTTACTCTGGGAACCGCTAACAGACTGGTCTCAGAAGATCTTAGTGATCTAGAGGGCTTATATAGTGGGAGCATATCAGTGATATACTTCGGCCCTAGACCATGTAGTGATTTATATGTGAGCAGGAGGATTTTGAAATCAATTCTCTGATGTACAGGGAGCCAATGTAAGGATTTAAGAATTGGTGTAATATGCTCACATTTGTTGGTCTTTGATAGAACTCTAGCAGCAGCGTTCTGAACAAGCTGCAGCTGCCTGACGGTTTTTTTGGGAAGACCTGCAAGGAGACCATTACAATAGTTTAGCCTACTGGTAATAAAGGCATGTACAAGATTTTCAAAGTCTTGAGCTGACATGAGCCCTCTAAGTCTTGTTACATTTTTGAGGTGATAGTAGGCCGATTTTGTTACTGATTTGATGTGACTGTCGAAATGTAAATCAGAATCTAAAATAACCCCAATATTTCTGGCTTTATTTGAGGTTTTCAGGGACAGTGATTGAAGGTGTTGGACGACTTTAAACCTTTCTTTTTTAGCACCAAAAACAATTATCTCAGTTTTATCTTCATTTAGTTGTAGGAAATTTTGGCACATACGGTGTTTGACTTGCTCAACGCACTGGCACAGAAGATCTATGGGGCGATAGTCATTTGGTGATAGCGCTACATAGATTTGGGTGTCATCGGCATAGCAATGATGGTCAATGTTATTATTTTGCATGATTTGCATATAGATGTTAAATAAAGTCGGCCCCAAGATTGAACCTTGGGGGACTCCACACGTTACGTTGGTTGGTTCTGATACAAAGTCACCAATGGAAACAAAATAGTTCCTATCTTGTAGATATGACTTAATAAAGATAGATAAATAATATATAAAGATAGAATACTATTAACCACAACACGTAAGTGTAAAAAAAAAAAACAACAACATTATGATTTGTACATTTTCAGGATGTGCTTGTTCTATTTTTAAGCAAAGAAAACAATCTGAAGTTGTCTTTATTTCTAACTTATCGTGCCGTGATTTTACCAGTCCGGTCCACTTGTGAGTAGATTTTTCTCCATGTGGCCCCCGATTTAAAATGAGTTTGACACCCCTGACGTAGACAGTTCCTGCAATTTATGGCAAGAGTGGGTAAGATGAAAGAGTAAGTGCAGTACGTAGACTGGTGAATGTAAAAACCGCGTTAGCATGTAGCATTGTTAGCTTCACCAGACGACATGTAGATTAGATAACCAGGCTACTTATAATCCAATATTCTTGTGTGCCTGTACATAGTTGTTTCAAACAGCGAGGCAAACATTATAATAACAGGAAGCCTGCACACTTATAGCTTCATAACATTAAAAGGTGTTGAAAGAGAAAGCTAATACATTTTTTAGATGCCTATGAATTGTTTTCTTCTCTTTCCACTCGCTGCGGGTAATACCTATGTGTCAAAGTCAAGGCCTCCTATCTTTGGCCCCCGGGATGATATTTGATTAGTATTAGAACCGGCCCGCAGGCCACAGCCGCCTGCTGCTGTTTTGCACGCACTAATACTCCATCAGTGTTGGCGCGAGGAGTTTTCAAAATGGGGTCCCATTAAGTTATAAAATTGGGGTCCCACGGTAAATTTTTGTGGTGCAACTTTTTTGTAACTGCTTTGAAAACAAATGATAAATGCATGCATTATCCTGTTATATCTCACATTCTATATTGTGTTTTGGAAAAAGGTTGTCATAAATGTTACTTAATTCATTAAAAAAAATAATACAAAAGAAAATAAGTTTTTATGCATATGTAAAGTAATTCAGTTATAAACATTCATTCACTTTCTTCTTTCCTTCATGGATCTAAACTTTACCGCTGCCGGTATTTTTTTCTATATTTTTATTGTAATATTTTCAGAATGTGTTTGTTCTATTTTTGGCCAAAGTAAGACAAAGAAAACATTCTGAAGTTGTCTTTATTTTATTTTAATAGTCCGTGCACAGATTTTCCTCCATGCGGCCCCTGAGCTGAAATGAGTTTAACATCCCCTGGGGTAATACTATGGCTCGTACATGATTGGTTGGATGCTGAAATCATCAGCTGTTTCAATTTCTAATAAAAGGTAACATATAGTTCTACTCAAACATTCAATGCGGTTGATTATGGCCACAACCATAAGACCGATGTTCTGCAGGTGTTTGCTTGTTTTACTAAATTACCTCATGGATACAATTAGACTTGTTTTCTGCTAAACTCTGCTATTTAGCGGTGAGTCAACATGTGCTTCTTAATCATTCAGCAGTATCCTGGCCGTTTTCCAGTCAATAGCCTACACAGCAGGCACAAGACATTGATACAACGTTGGTTATACGTGTATGTTTTTTTTGTTTTTTTTAATAAATGTTTTTATTGAATTTGACAGGTATTACAATATACAATAGAACAGTAATCACATTTCCCCCTTTTTTTTCCCACCCACTTCCAAGAACAGCAACCCAACACATACCCAATACACACAACCCCCCCCCAACCACCCTCCCCAGGTCCTACATAAGTTAAAGGTACAGTCACAAATGGAAAATAATTAGTACATCACTTTCTTCTCAACATAGGCAGATAGTAAATATACACCCAGAATAAATGTAAATAAAAATTAAAAAAATTAAAAAGGAAGCTGGTTTGTGAAAGGTGAACTTTTCATGTGTCCTATAGCGTCTTTAATTTAGCTATGTAGTCTACCACACCGCCCCAAACAGAATAAAACTTCCCAGGTGCCCCCCTAAGATTGAACTTTATTTTCTCCAGATCTAAATAAATCATAAGGTCTTTAAGCCATAAGGAGGCTTTGGGGCAAAATGGTGACTTCCACTCCAGCAAAATTCTCCTACGTGCTAATAAGGATGCAAAGGCGATACTACCCTTAAATTTTCTCCTTATTTGGGGATCTGATACCGTCCCAAAAATGGCCATTTCTGCACATGGTGTCAGGTTTAAATCCAATGCCTTAGCAAGGTGTTTGAAAATAGTTGTCCAATAGTCCAGCAAATGGGGACAAGACCAAAACATGTGCGTCATGTTTGCAGGTGACATGTGACATCTGTTACAAGTATCCGAGATATTGGGGTATATTTTTGACAGTTTGGAATTAGTGAAATAAGTACGGTGGACAACCTTAAATTGTATTAAATTAAGCCTTGAACAGGATGTACTGTTGTTAATTCGGGTTAAGGCAGAATCCCAATCTCCATCATCTATAGATCTGCCAAGCTCTTCTTCCCAATTCCCTCTGATTTAATCAAGAGATGTTTTACTATACTGGGATATTAAGATGTAGATTTTGGAGATTAGGCCTTTCTGATTTGTGGGAATATCTAAAATTGAGTCAATTAGCGAATTAGGTGGAGTATTAGGGAAAAAGAGACTATTTGATTTAACAAAATTACGAACCTGAAAGTATCGAAATAGGTGAGATTTTGGTAGGTCAAATTTTTTACACAGTTCACTGAAACTAGCGAAGACATCACCAATATATAAGTCCTTTAGCCTGCTAAGGCTTGACTGCTTCCATAGAGAAAGCACTACATCTGTGCTAGGAGGGAGGAAGAGGTGGTTATTATGAATGGGGTATACGTGTATGTTTTTTAAAACTGACTTTGAAACTTCCATCCATCCATCCATTTTTCCACCGCTTATGCCTTTGAAACAACGTGTCAAAATAATTGTATTTGTAAATTGAGACAACATTGATGTCTAATGTTGGATCCACGTTGTTTTCAAAAGGACAATTCAATGTCACAACCTGACATTGAATAAATGTAAACAAAAAGCATGTTATAGAACGTTGGTTGAAAAATGACCGAAATGTGTGACCACATAATCACCGCCTGTCCCCTGTGTAAACCACCTTCTGGCCTCTTTGATGTGGGACCTGAGACGAGGGCGTGGCTATACAAGTACAAGTACCTGGGAGTCCACTTGAACAGCAGACTGGACTGGAAGGACAACTGCAAAGCTGCATACAAGAAGGGCATGAGCAGACTCTTTTCCTAGGTCCTTTAATGTGTGCAGCAAGCTGTTGGAGATCTTTTATCAGTCGCTTATCCCCTTCGGGGTCGCGGGGGGACAGCAATAGATGATACCGATGATACCTGTTATTATTACCTGACCGCTTCTATGTTAGCTCAATCAATCAATCAATCAATGTTTATTTATATAGCCCTAAATCACAAGTGTCTCAAAGGGCTGTACAAGCCACAACGACATCCTCGGTACAGAGCCCACATACGGGCAAGGAAAAACTCACCCCAGTGGGACGTCGGTGAATGACTATGAGAAACCTTGGAGAGGACCGCATATGTGGGTAACCCCCCCCCCCCCTCTAGGGGAGACCGAAAGCAACGGATGTCGAGTGGGTCTGACATAACATTGTGAAAGTCCAGTCCACAGTGGATCCAACACATCAGCGGGAGTCCAGTCCACAGCGGGGCCAACAGGAAACCATCCCGAGCGGAGACGGGTCAGCAGCGCAGAGATGTCCCCAACCGATGCACACGCTAGTGGTCCACCCGGGGTCCCGGCTCTGGACAGCCAGCACTTCATCCATGGCCACCGGACCTATGCAACTCCCCCTCGCAAAAGCTACTTCTCTTTGTTTATAATGTCTATTTTCTGCTGGATCTACTCTCTATTTTATGCTGCACTTTTTTTTTGCTGCAGTTGTTACATATATTGTAATATTGTACATGGTAATTGGGATTTGTTATATATTGTATATATTATTTAAAATATAATATAATATAATAATATAATATATCAGTATATATTGTATACTGTGTATATAATATGTAAATATTACATATGTTAAATTTTACATTGCTACTATGGTACATTTTTTGTCTACTTTATCCCTGCATTATCCTTTCCATCTTTACCCTTTCCATCCTTTGTAACTGAGCTACTGTGTGGAACAATTTCCCTTGTGGATCAATAAAGTTTGTCTAAGTCTAAGTATACACCACCGAGTTGGACATCTGATGATGACTTACCAAAAAAAAAGAAGAACGTGACAGATTTACGGTCAGATTTAGAAAACGACTTTATTATTTACATTTATATTGTTGCTGAACATTTTCCCTAAAAAATTTTATGTCCATAGAAACATGTTTTTTCATAGTTTTTGTCCATTGTTTGGGTTTTCTTTACTTTTGTAAATTGGCTTCAGTGCGTTGGTACAGAAGCACACCCCTAAAACTACAATCATGAGGAGGGGCGAGGCATGGAAAGGTTCATTTGCATCCAACCTGGCCCACCTTTTAAAACGGTTTTCAGAATATGGCTTTAAGCAGGGTCTGTAAATCCAAATGCATGCACAATTTTTGACCAAAGCACCTACACTACATGTTCGGTAGACCACAGGGAAGTGTTTTACAAAACCCAAAACCAGTGAAGTTGGCACGTTGTGTAATTTGTAAATAAAAACAGAATACAATGATATGCAAATCCTTTTCAACTTATATTTAATTAAATACACTGCAAAGACAAGATATTTAATGTACAAACTAAATTTTTTTTGCATATAATCATTAACTTAAAATGTAATGGCAGCAACACATTGCAAAAAAGTTTGCACAGGGGCATTCCTTTCCTTTTTGGTCCGTCCCATTAGCCCACAGTTTTCAAAAACTATTTGAAATGTGGACTCCTCAGACCACAGAACACTTTTCCACTTTGCATCAGTCCATCTTAGATGAGCTCGGGCCCAGCAAGTTTCTGGGTGTTGTTGATAAATGGCTTTCGCTTTGCATAGTAGAGTTTTAACTGGCACTTACAGATGTAGCGACCAACTGTAGTTACTGACAGTGGTTTTCTGAAGTGTTCCTGAGCCCATGTGGTGATATCCTTTACAGACTAATGTCGCTTTTTGATGCAGTACCACCTGAGGGATTCAAGGTCACGGGCATTCAATGTTACGTGCAGTGATTTCTCCAGATTTTATAAACCTTTTGACGATATTACGGACCGTAGATGGTGAAATCCCTAAATACCTTGCAATAGCTCATTGAGAAATTTTCTTAAACTGTTCGACAATTTGCTCACGCATTTGTTCACAAAGTGGTGACCCTCGCCCCATCCTTGTTTGTGAATGACTGAGCATTTCATAGAAGCTGCTTTTATACCCAATCATGGCACCCACCTGTTCCCAATTAGCCTGTTCACCCGTGTGATGTTCCAAATAAGTGTTTGATGAGCATTCCTCAACTTTCTCAGTCTTTTTTGCAACTTGTGCCAGCTTTTTTGAAACATGTTGCTGGCATCAAATTCAAAATGAGCTAATATTTGCAAAAAATAACAAAGTTTACCATTTCGAATGTTAAGTATCTTGTCTTTGCAGTCTATTCAATTGAATATTGATTGAAAAGGATTTGCAAATCATCATATTTTGTTTTTATTTACGATTTACACAACGTGCCAACTTCACTGGTTTTGGGGTTTGTAGATTAAAAATCACAATATGACCCCGTTAAAAGCAGAGAAACAAATATTTCTTACTGTTGATTTAACATGGCTGTCTCCCTGCACTCTCCATGGTTGCTGTTCATGTGATGAGGCATTCAGGTGCACCACGTAACTCTGACTGTTAGGTGAACTTTAAGTGGGCCTAAATAGAGTACACTCCCTATTCTTAAAATATTCCTGACCTGTACCTGATATAATACAGTATATGAATAACATAAACATATATATTACCTTGATTCTTTAGTAGTATGTGTGTTATGGCTAATGTAAGTAAGGTGAGTGGTCAAGATGCATGTATTAGTGAGGTACAAATGGACGTGTCTCATAATATGTAACATGACTCAAGTCTGATGCCATTTGTTTTTCACTCTTCTTGGAACAGAGTGAGCTCATCTTCAGCTGCTGTCTCACAGCAGCTAAAAGAAAGAGACACTTTGAACATATACACAATGCAAGTATATTTATTACACTAGTACTTGTTGACTGGCAATATTTACCACGATCACTAATCAGGCTGCGATTGGCTCACAGTTGTAGTAACAAAATAAAAGTACTGATAATGATTCCATGTGGGATTACACATTAGCTTATTAGACTTTTTTTTTTTTTATGTAGAAATATGACTAATGCTGCATAAACGTGCTCTGAAGTTGGCGTCATGCCCGTTGGACCAAAATGCAGGAAAACACAAAGATAGGAAATAACAAAAAAAATAAAAATAAAACTAACAAAAATACCCAAGAGGGCCTAGATCAACAAGATGTCATTCCAATAATTACACAAAACAAGACAAAGATTGAAATCTAACAGGACATCCTAAACAAACAGAACGCCCCCAGAAATGCCACAGACACTTTATTAGGTACACATAATCTATTTTGATTGACCACAGTTGTTCCCCTTTTGAGGTGTTAATTTATAATTATTATTTATTTATTCATTTGATTGGTAAATCATAATACAGGTACTGAGAAACAGACCCCCCCCCCCCCAAAAGAAAAAAAATATTATAAAAAAATAAAATAAATAAAAGATAATAATAACAAAACATTTAAAAAGTTTAGCGTTAGTAAAATAGATGCGATGGACAACTTTAAACTGTATCAGATTAATGGACGCAGATTTCCAGTCATTGTTATCCAAAAACGTTGCCAAATTCTGCATCCCAGTCTTTTCTAATTTTGTCAAGAGATGTCTCTTTAAGTTGGGCGATGAGGATGTACATTTTAGAAATTATGCCTTTCTGGGTTATGGGGATTTCCAAAATTGAGTCTATTACTGATTGAGGTGGACTACTGGGAAAAGAGCTGTTAATTTTTTAACAGTATTTTTGTACAAAACATTAGATATACTACAAGGATATCTTTGTTGAAAAAACATCTTTAATAACTTGTAGTTGTTGTATAGGTATACCTAAGAGTGTCCAATTTTTTATATTTATAGAGAGAAATGTGTGTTTTTCTTATGCAACCAACAAAAAAAGAAATATTTGCAAACCAAAAAAATAGATTTAAAATAAAGAAAACATTTATTCCACAAGTGAAATTGTTCCACACAGTAGTACAGTTACAAAGGATGGAAAGGATAATGCACACAAGGGCACAAAAAGAGAACGAAAACAAAAGGTATAAAGTAGACTAAAAATGTACCTTAGTAGTAATATAAAATATAACATATAAGTAATATTTACATGTTATATATGCAGTATACAATATATACTGATATATTATATTATTATTTTATAATAATAATTTTAAAAAATGTTGGTTAAAAATTATTTTCTTTTACGACTCAACTTCAATGATTTGGGCGGGGCCTCCTCTGAACGAATATGAACGATATATGTTAGAAGCCTTTTTATTGGTCAGTTGGCATGATCACATGGGCGACTGCTGATCATTGGAAAGAAAATACCAAACATGAGAGGTGGGAGAAACTGACGAATACAAGGGCTCGTAAGATATTGTCCAGAGGAGGCCCCGCCCAAAAAATGCATTCTAACTCATAAATAACTGTAAATAAAAATCAGCTTACAGCGGAGCTTATGGGAAGTCCTCTATTTCGCCCACAAAATCCAATAAATAACCATTCAAAAAGTGGCAACGATACTCTATATATATTTTGTGACTTAAATATTAAGCAAGTATTAGTGATATTGTTATTATAAGAGCTGACATAGACAAATTCTTTACAACAGCGATGTAATCACTACCGTGTGTGCCTATGTTTACATCATGGAGTGGTCTGCTGTTTCCTCGCTTCCTGTATGTTTATTCTAGATCACAAATCATGCATCTCACTTGGACAGAAGAAGTCTGAGGAGGTAATCCGACAAGTTGGGACACTTTGACAGCCATTTAGGGCCCAGAAATGGCGAGAAAGACACGAAAAGATGTTTGGTCTGTGTCTTTGTGAGTCATTCTTCATCTAAATGGGAATGTATGAACATCCTTTCAGTCGGCATCCCAATGACAGCAGACATTGTACAGTATGTGATGTTTTATTATGTCGGTTGTCTCTCATAAAGTCTGCAGTGAGTAATAATCAGTGATGAAGAAAAAAAAGCAAATGTTATGATGCACCGCGTATGCTTGAAATGATCAAAATATGTAAATATTATTATAAATGTGCCCGTTAATACATTACATATATACTTACATGTATATCAAACCTTAATGGAGCTGTTTGGATGTTTTTTAAGGACTTTATAGGTGGAATCGCACTGTAAGCGGACATTTGATCGCATTTATTTAATATTTAGAATGCAAAAAAAAAAACATCCTTCGTCATGTCTTTCATAATGATTGTGAACGGTAGGCAAAATTCCACAAAAAGTGCAGTTCCCCTTTTAATGATGGTCAATTTGACATTTTTATGTATTGAGTTCATATAATTGTGTTTTTCGGTGTTAGTCATTTAACGTTTTTTATAGTCAAAATAAGGATAACATTTTTTTTTGGAATGTCAAGCAAATTGATGCACTTTAAATATTTCCTGTTTGATACTTAAAGGCAATGTTAATACAGTTATTATTTGTTGTAAGTTGAATTACATTTCTTTCTTTATTATTGTTGTTTTCTCCAATGTTAAGGATACAATGTTATGCAGATGTGTAGACAAATTATACAACTCATAGTCACAGCGGAGAGTAGGGGGGCGCAAAATGTTTTCTTTTAGACAAAAGATGAGAATCACTGCACTAAATAATTGGCAGCACGGTGTAAAAAAAGGGGTTAGTGCTGGTGCTTCACAATAAGAAGATCCTGGGTTCGATTCCTGGGTTTGGGGTCTTTCTGTGTGGAGTTTGCATGTTCTCCCCGTGACTGCGTGGATTTTCTCCGGGTACTCCGGCTTCCTCCCACCTCCAAAGACATGCACCTGGGGATAGGTTGATTGGCAACACTAAATGGTACCTAGTGTGTGAATGTGAGTGTGAATGTTGTCTGTCTATCTGTGTTGGCCCTGTGATTAGGTGGCGACTTGTCCAGGGTGTACCCCGCCTTCTGCCCGAGAGGGACAAGCGGTAGAAAATTGATGGCTGCACTAAATGAACACAGTGAAAGCACAATTGTAACACAAAGTTGTGTTGGTATGTCAAAGCAAGAAGCAATTGAGTCTGAAACAATGCAAAATTAATTCGTTTCGGATACATTTATTGTATTTTCCGGACTATAAGGCGCACTTAAATTCCTTTCATTTTCTCAAAAATCGACAGTGCGCTTAATTACACTAAATAATTCTGGTTGTGCTTACCGACCTCGAAGCAATTTTATTTGGTACATGATGTAATGATAAGTGTGACCACCAGATGGCAGTCACACATAAGAGATACGTGTAGACTGCAATACGACGCCGGTAAACTACACTACAACTTTGAATGTTTCATTGAGAATATAGAACAATAATCACAGCGCTCAAAAATCCATCAACATTTTTTAGTACGACTTTGATAAGCTTAAAAGCCACACCGCTTGATGGATTGTCAGAGTATTACAGCTACCGTAGTCAGACATACAAGTGTTATTATGGTGTGTGTGTATATCAGACCTGGGCAAATGAAGCCACGGGGGCCGAATGCGGCCTGTTAAGCTTTTCAATCTGGCCCGTCTGACATTCCCAAATATTTTTTTTAGATCTCTAAGAAATTGTAGCTGCCATTATGATGTGCAGTGATGTTTTTAAATGACCGTAAGTCTTGAACTATACAAAGTATTTCAATGGTTGGAATGTGCGCTTTTGCATGATATTCTAGTTACTATGGTAATCTAATTAGTTACTATAGTAATCTACGTCACAGCAGCTCAGACGAGGCACCAAGCAACGTGGATGGGGAGCGTTTCCACAGAGTGTTTCCAGAGCGGCCAGCCTGAAATGCGGGTGTCAGGTACAGACGCGTAAGGAGATTTTTACAACAAAAGTTCTAAATCTTAGTGATGTATCAGATTGTAGGTGTTTTTTGTTTTTTTAACCCTTCACGTTCATATTTCGCTGTGTTTGTTGCATTTTGTGTTGCATTCGGCTTGATTGTAAAATATGTCAATGGAGAGGGGGTGTGACGTTCATATGTTGTTAATATTCAGTGTTTTATCATTCATAGTTAATATTGTAAATCCCACGTTCTTTATTTTCATGTACATTCTGGGTGCCTCACTCAGTAAAAAAAATTAAAATTCCATTCTGTTTTTTAAGGCGGTCTGTCATAACGTTTTGAGCATTCAATCAGACATTATTGTGAAGTTACTGTTCCTAAAAATAGATATATTGGCCCTCAGACACATTTTTTTCTCTAAATTCGAGTCAAAATAATTGCCCAGGCCTGGTGTACACGGACCGCAAAATGTCACCAATTACCGACGTTTTATCTGGCGTTTGGTTTTTCAATATTATGCAAAATCAACTTTTCTTACCTTCCGGTACCTGATGATGTGTATTTGGGATTTGCATAAGTCCTGGAAATATGCGCGTGTCCGCCGTTGTAGTCCGCATTTCTTTATCTTCTTGTTATGGGACATTCATCCTGCGCTGTTGCCATTTCTAATATAAAGTAGCGTAAAGTTCTTACTTATATCTCGCTATGGAAGCACTAAAAACTACCGGTGTAGTGAGTTTACATAATTCACCCAAGGAACTTTAGTTATTAGAGAGTTCCGGTCGGACGGGTTTTCACGTGACACATTCCCTGTGTTGCTGTTGCACTAGTGAACCACGGATGAGGAGATTCTGCTCCGTTATTTATTTAAGTAAAGTTTATAATCTGGTGCGCCGCGCCCTATGGTCCGGAAAATATGGTAATTAGGTTATGAAATAGATAGAAAACACTGTTGGGGTAGTTTTTAGACATGCACAAAATGTACCAAATAAAATTGCTTCGAGGTCGGTAAGCAAAACCAGAATTATTGCGTACATTAGACTTATAAGGCGCACTGTCGAGTTTTGAGAAAAAAAAAGGAATTTAAGTGCGCCTTATAGTCCGGAAAATACGGTAACTGTAAAACAAAACATACAACGATTTTTTTTCCACCCCCGCCCATTAAAATAAATGAAAATATATCAAAATAAAGTAAAATAGGAAAATAATAAAATAATAAAACACTTTTATTTACATATAAATAAACAAATGAATAAATAATAAACAACCCTGCATCTGTCAAATAAGTGCAGGCACATATTGACATGAAGCCACAGACAGCTGCACTCCTGAATGCCCACAACACGGTGTAGCAATACACAACCAGTGGACTTCTTTGTAATACAACAATATTATAAATTGCATTTTTGGGTGATCTGTTGTAAAAATTCACAACAAAAATCCCACTTAGCACATTTGGTTCATGACATGTTGTAACACATAATTGAATAGTTGTCAACAACTTACTGCTAATAATTTGTATTATTATTGATTTTGATTTGATTTTTACTAAGGATCCCCATTAGCTGGTTGCCTCAACAACCCACTAGTCTTCCTGGGGTCCACAATTCAATACAATTACAAGTAAAAGCATATAATTATAACTACACAATACAGAAAAAAATAAAAGCATCAATAAAAAACAAGCAAACAATTTACAGTCACAGAATAATAATTACCATATAAATATAACTACACAATATAAAACCAAACAAATCATCAACGAGCAAACTAATTTAAAAACTCAGATAAAATATTACTCTCTTTTTAAAAACCTGTTTACTTTCAATGCTGGTGAGAATTCGAGGCAGGTTATTCCAGAGCGATAAAGATCTATAAATAAAAGATTTCCGCAAAGCATTCTTCCTGGGACGAGGGAGTACAAAATGCCCCTCACTGGATGCCCTGGTATTGTGATTAGGTATAGTGCTACTGTGAACTATTTGGGCCATGAGAAAAGCAGGAGTTTTACTACCGGTTACTGATTTGAACAATATAAGAGTATTAGCCGACAACCTGTTCTGCACTGTTAGCCAGGAAAGAGAAGCATGCATTTGGTTCACATTGGTTCTTAGTGAACAACCAAGAACCAGCCTTGCTGCCCTATTCTGGACAATCTGGAGCTTACTGGTCTCACCACTTACAGCAGTTGAAATACCTAGCCTCAAATCCAACTTTGGGTCACAAGATAACCCTTGCCTAGTCCCCAATATAATACTTTTTGTTTTTGAGGTGTTAAGGACAAGTCTGTTACATACTGTCCAGTCATGCACAGCTTTTAGTTCCTCACTCAATACTACATTAAGTACACTGCATGATGGTGCAGTATGATATAAGGTTGCATCATCAGCAAAAAGAACCAATCTTGCACGCCCGGTAGCCCAAGGTAAATCATTGGTGAATATAGAAAAAAGTAAAGGTCCTAGGCAACTTCGCTGTGGAACACCACAATCCAAACTTCTGCTATTAGACAAGCTGCCATTAAGATACACCTGTTTTGATCTTGAGGACAAATAACTCTGTATCCACATTAAACTTGAAGTATTAAAACCATAACATTTAAGTTTCTCAATTAAAAGAGAGTGGTCAATCACGTCAAATGCAGCACTAAAATCTAACAGCACAGCTCCAACCAACATAGAATTATCTATAGCATTAAGCCAATCGTCCGTCATTTGTATAAGAGCCGTGGACGTAGAGTGGCCCGTTCTATATGCATGTTGAGAATCAGTTGCTAGCCCATTTGATTGAAAGTAAGCTTGAATTTGTGCATACACACATTTCTCCAGTATTTCACATAACCCAGGTAGGATGCTTATTGGTCTAGAATTGCCCTCATTGAAAGCCAATTTGGTATCCTTATGTAGAGGAGTAACCTTAGCCACCTTCCATATCTTTGGACACAGGCCCACTTGTAAACATTTACTAAAAATATGACAAACAGGCACTAATATGATACCAGCAGTCATTTTCAGTAATTTACTATCCAGGTTGTCTACACCAGTTACTTTGTTGTCCGGAAGAGAGTGTAGTAACCTCTCAACCTCACTGACTTCAACCTGATGAAAATTGAATTCACAGTCCTTATTATCCATTATAATATTTCTAATGAGGTCAGCTGATTTGTTGTTATTGGATATATGCATACCATGCCTTAATTGAGATACCTTGTCAACATAATAGTTATTAAAATGATTGGCAATGTCACATGGCTTAGTGAGTACCAACTCATTTGATTCCACAAAAGGTGTACAGACATTGTTCTTTCTACCCATGATTTCATTCAAAACATTCCATAAGTTTTTGCTATCATATCTCACATCATATAACCTCTGTTTGTAATATTCCCTTTTTTTTTATTAAGGATGTTGTCATGATCCTCCATGAGAGTTTGGACTGAGGCTTATTGTTAGACTGTTTTGTAGGGCTGTGAATCTTTGGGAAAAATGGCACCTATTACTGACATTTTATCTGGCGTTTGGTTTTGCAATATTATGCAAAGTCAACTTTTCTTACCTTCTGGTACATGATGATGTGTATTTGGGATCTGCATAAGTCCTGGAAATTTGCGCGTCGTAGTCCGAACCTCTCTATCTTCTTGTTATGGGACATTCATCCTGCGCTGTTGCCATTTCTAATGTAAAGTAGCATAATGTTCTAACTTATATCTCACTATGGAAACACTAAAAACTACCGGTGTAGTGAGTTTACATAATTCACCCAAGGAACTTTAGTTATTAGAGAGTTCCGGTCGGACGGGTTGTTGTTGCACTAGTGAGCCACGGATGAGGACATTCTGCTCCGTTATTGATTTAAGTAAAGTTTATAATCCGGTGCGCCCTATGGTCCGGAAAATACGGTAATCAGGGTATGAAATAGATAGAAAACACAGTTGTGCTAGTTTTTAGACATGCACAAATAGACCTGAACAAATCAAGCTTTGTTTTCTGCAGGTGTGAGGCTTGATGTGAACCTTCTTTCTTCACTGTGTGACTCGGTCACCTTGACCTGCCCAGAAGCAGTTGTACACAGCGGCTGTTTCAGCTCCTATCAGCCACCGTCAGCGGGCCTTTTTCCTGTGCTCACTCACTCCACTATTTTAAACAGTTCCCTGACTGTAATGTTCATCCTCCAACCACATGTTGGTTGGAGGATGTGCATGTTGGAGAGGGGTGCATGTTTCATGTTGAAGTTTCTGTATAGAACAACAGCCTTTGTTCACTCATCTTGACATGCTAGAACAACACATAGACTGGGGGGCCGAATTTATCTGTCTTTATTTGTCTGAGGGCCAATATATCTATTTTTAGGAACACTAACTTCACAATAATGTCTGATTGAGTGCTCAAAAAAATTTTTTTACTGAGTGAGGCACCCAGAATCTACATGAAAATAAAGAATGTGGGATTTACAATATTAACTATGAATGATAAAACACTGAATATTAACAACATATGAACATCACACCCTCTCTCGATCGACATATTTTACAATCCAGCCGAATGCAACACAAAATGCAACAAACACAGCGAAAAAAAACACCTACAATCTGATACATCTGATATATCACTAAGCTTTAGAACTTTGTTGTAAAAGTCTCCTTCCGCGTCTGTACCTGACCCCGCATTTCAGGCTGGCCGCTCTGGAAACACTCTGTGGAAACGCTCCCCACCCACACTGCTTGGTGCCTCGTCTGAGCTGCTGTGACTTAAATGACCATAGTAACTAATTAGATTACCATAGTAACTAGTATATCATGCAAAAGCGCAGATTCCAACCATCGAAATACTTTGTATAGTTCAAGACTTCTGGTCATTTTGAAAACATCACTGCATATCATAATGGCAGCTTCAGTTTCTTAAAATTCTAAAGCAATTATTTGGGAATTGCAGCCCCCAGGCCTTAATTTGCCCAGGTCTGCCTTAAGGGCACCAATAAAAAGCAAAATCATGGGGCCTATTAGGAGGCCACATTATTTTGCTTTTAATGCTTTGCACGCAGCTCAAGTAAGTACTCCACGGCGTGAGTCATATGTCAGGTTTTTGGGCCCACCAGGAGAGAAAAGCAAACAAACACACAAATATACTCTCTCTCACATGCTTACCATTTCTGACGCAGGCTCACTTTAAAAACAAACCTACTATAAATGACAATTTAAACAAAAAAAAATGGCGACGGTCTTCATGGCGGTCAGGGGATGCAGCCCCTCTTCCGTCACGGTGGCTGGCAGACTCCACTTGCCCCGGTGATGACTTGGCTCACCGCGACAAAGGATGGAAATAACTTTGGTCTTTTCGGGAGAGAAACCTGCCAGGGCTGTGGAGCTGGGCTTGCCATTAAATGTATCCTTTTCTTTGTCCACTTCTCTGTTGCGCTATTGCATTTCCCCACAGGATGGTAGAAACCAAGGGTGCCGTTAAAGGTGGGTAAAGTGTCTTGCCCAAGGACTACGATGGCGGAAGCGGGAATCAAACCTGGAACCCTCAAGTTGGTGGTATGGCGGCTCTACTAACCAAGCCACACCACCCTTTACCGATGCCACCCCACTTACTGTGGCATGGTGCCTATGTGTTGTTCTAACATGTCAAGTTGCCCCCCAGTCAAAATAATTGCCCAGGCCTGCCTTAAGGGCAATTTTCATGACTTTGGTGTGTGAAGTGGGTATGACAAGTGGTCAAACATAGGTACTGCAGAGTGTGTATTGGTCCCCACGGGGAAATTCCTAACTGATTGTGTGTGTGTGTGTGTGTGTGTGTGTGTGTGTGTGTGTGTGTGTGTGTGTGTGTGTGTGTGTGTGTGTGTGTGTGTGTGTGTGTGTGTGTGTGTGTGTATCTGTAAAAGAGTGTCTGTGTTCATTTTGTGTTGAGCTGTTTATAAAAGCATAATGTTTAATAAAAAAAAAACATATTGTCCCGTAGGAGTGTGGTAAAAAATCGATTGGAATACGAATCGCGATTTTCACGTTGTGCGATTCAGAATCGATTCTCATTTTAAAAAAATCTATTTTCTTTTTTTTTTAATTATTTAAAAAAAAAAAAAAAAAAAAAAAAAAAATATATATATATATATATATATATATATATATATATATATAAATATATATATATATATATATATATATATATATATATATATATATATATATATATATATATATATATATATATATATATATATATATATATATATATATTGATTTATTTATTTATTTTTATTTTATTTTTATTTATTTTTATTTTTAAATTAATCAATTTAACAAAACAATACACAGCAATACCATAACAATGCAATCCAATTCCAAAACCAAACCTGACCCAGCAACACTCAGAACTGCAATAAACAGAGCAATTGAGAGGAGACACAAACACGACACAGAACAAACCAAAAGTAGTGAAACAAAAATGAATATTATCAACAACAGTATCAATATTAGTTACAATTTCAACATAGGAATGATTAAAAATCCCTCATTGACATTATCATTAGACATTTATAAAAAATAAATAAAAAAGAACAATAGTGTCACAGTGGCTTACACTTGCATCGCATCTCATAAGCTTGACAACACACTGTGTCCAATATTTTCACAAAGATAAAATAAGTCATATTTTTGGTTCATTTAATAGTTAAAACAAATTTACATTATTGCAATCAGTTGATAAAACATTGTCCTTTACAATTATAAAACCTTTTTACAAAAATCTACTACTCTGCTTGCATCTCAGCAGACTGGGGTAGATCCTGCTGAAATCCTATGTATTGAATGAATAGAGAATCGTGTTAAATTGAAAAAAAAAATCGATTTTGAATCGAATCACCCTAGCCCTATTGTCTAGTCTCATGTTGATAATATTAAAAACATCTGTTTTAGGTAAATATTAAGATTAAAAAAAACAACTATTTGCAATTAATTGTGATTATTCAATTAATAGTGATTAATTAGCCCTAAAAAGAAGTACATACAAGGATCAAAATGGCCTCTGCAAAATGTCATGTTCTCAGTATGCTGCACGAGAGAACCAACTCTCCATCGTAGCTGACGTCACCCACAAAAAGTTTCTGAGAAGAACTTTTGGCTGCCGTCCATTTCCATTGTCCCGACTGCAACATCGTTTGGAGAAAACTCCCCCCCCCCCCCCCCCCCCCCGTCAAATTCAGTCTGCTGCATTTTTGATAAGAGATGAACCCTGAAAACGCCGGCTAGCATCTAAATTATGCAATCGCTCACATCCTCTTAGGAGCTAAAGTAGAGTTGGGCTGACTTGTCAGAAGGAACAGGCCATGACAGGCCTGTACGTGGGGATGGAGGGCGGGGGGGCGGGGGGGGGGGGGGGGGGTAGTGGGGGGCATGCATTATGAATGCTGCTAAGTTGGCTTCAGATGCAGCAGCTGATGGGAGGCGATGGGGAGGAGAGTGGGGGTACCAGCCTATTGGCTGCCTGCAGGTAATGCACTTTACGGACAACCCCCCCCCCCCCAAAAAAAATTATATTCACCCTCCTCATGCACGCCCTCGCTTCTCACCACAGCACCTGTCAGCGCCTTAAAACATCCACATCCACTCTCCAAAATAAAACCTATGCAACAACAGTGTGCTGGAGTTGACTGCACTCTGTGCTTTCTTCACATTTTAGTTTTGTTGTCAACTTTAAAAATGTACCATCGCCATTTGAAAGAGCCTGTCGGGATGGCCCAGTTCAAATATAGAACCAGACTGGAAACTCTCAGACAGTACAATTTAGACATTTTTTTAGCGGTTTTTGGTGACAATTTTTATCGGAATAAAATGGTAGGCATGCTGCATAAGCAGGACTGCAAGGCTCTCACTTACTTTCCAGTGGACTTCTTTTTTTCTTTTTTTTTTTAAACATTTGTTTATTTAGTTTGTTCAACATATACAATTACCGTATTTTCCAGACCATAGGGCGCACCGGATTATAAGGCGCACTGCAGATGAATGATCTATTTTTGCTATTTTTTCATATATAAAACGTATTATAGGGCGCATTAAAGGAGTCATATTATTTATTTTTTTTTTCTAAATGTAAAATTCTTCCTTGTGGTCTACATAACATGTAATGGTGGTTATTTGGTCAAAATGTTGCATAGATTATGTTTTACAGACCATCTTCAAGCTGCTTTCTATAATTCCAGGTGCGCCATTTTGTGGGCGGTCTTATTTACGTGGCTCACCTTCGGCAGCGTCTTCTCCCCGTCATCTTTGTTGTAGTGGTGTAGCGTGCAAGGACGGGAGTGGAAGAAGTGTCAAAGGATGGAGCTAACTGTTTTAATGACATTCAGACTTTACTTCAATCAATAACGGAGCAGCTTCTGCTCATCCGAAAACAACACCACCAGAAATGTGTCCGGTGAAAAACCGTCCGACCGGAACTCTCTAATAACTAAAGTTCCTTGGGTGAATAATATAAACTCACTACACCGGTATGTTTTAGCGCTTTCATGGCGAGTTTACTGACAAATATAAGTAAGAACTTTACACTACTTTATATTAGAAATGGCAACAGCGGAGGATGAATGTCACATAACAAGAAGATAGAGAAAAATAAGAAGCTTATCGACTACAGTGTCGGCACATAGGCGGAGGAGCGCAATTTTTCAGGACTTACGCAGATCCCAAATACAGATCAGCAGGTACCAGAAGGTAAGAAAAGTTGCTTTTGCATAATATGGCGAAACAAAACTGCAGATAATATATCTTACCTTATACACACACCATAATAATACTCATATGTTTAAAGCGCCGACAATCCATCAAGCGGTGCGGCTTCATAGCTTACTAAAGTCGTACTAAAACATTTTGATAGATTTTTGAGCGCCGTGTGTAATGTTCTATATTTTCAATGTCACATATAAAATGTTGGTGTTGTTTACTTGAGTCATATTGCCATCATAGTGCAGTCTACACTTATCTCTTATGTTTGACTGCCATCTACTGGTCACACTTATCATTACACCATGTACCAAATAAAATTGCTTCGACGTCGGTAAGCAAAACCAGAATTATTCTGTACGTTAGGCGCACCGGGTTATGAGGTGCACTGTCGTGTTTTCAGAAAAAAAAAAGATTTTAAGTCCGTCTTGTAGTCCGGAAAATATGGTAATCGTAAAACAAAACACACAACAATTTTTTTCACCCTCCCCCCATTAAAGTAAATTAAAATATATCAAAATAAAATAAAATACAAAAAAAAAAGAAAATTAAAAAAACGTTTTTTTTATATAGATAAATAAATGAATGAATAAATAAATATACTACCCTACATCTGTCAAATAAGTACAGGCAAATATTGACATGACAGCTGCACTCCTGAACGCCCACTACACAGTGTAGCAATACACAACCAGTGGACTTCTTTCTGATACAACAATATTATAAATTGCATTTTTGGGTGATCCGTTGCAAAACATTCGCAACAAAAATTCGCAACAAAAATTCGTAACAAAAATTCCACTTAGCACATTTGGTTCATGACATGTTGTAACACATAATTGAATAGTTGTTAACAACTTACAACTAACATTTTGTATTATTATTAAGGATGTTGTCATTATCCTCCATGACAGTTTGAACTGAGGCTTATTGTTAGACTGTTTTGTAGGGCTGTGAATCTTTGGGCGCCGCACAATTCGATTCGATTCCTGGGGATAACGACTCTCCATTCAAAACAATTCTCGATTCAAAATCATTACTTTTTAATAACATTTGGTGACAGTTCCTTCATAAAACAAATAAAACAGCTGTGATAAACTTTTGTATTACTTAAAAGAAAAACGGTTTTGTTTGATGAAATCCTACCCAAACATTTAATAAAGTCAAATAGAAATAAGGCAACAAGAGAAGTCCACAACGCTAAATCTGTACAGCAGATATGGGCATCCATCGACACGACCAATATGATTTGCCGGAGTGACTGGACAGGACAGACTAAAAAAATTAAAAATAAATACATTAATTAATTAATTAAATGGCTTTTTGATTTATTTATTTTTTTAGTTGATTAGTATCATTACAATTAAAAATCGCGTTTCATTTGATAACTGTTTTGGTGTTTCCTATTTTTTCACTTTCTGTGTGCATCCATTATCTGCCGCTGAACACTGGCTTCCACACCTGTCCCTGGTTGCCAATCAAATTGTTCTTATACCCACCCAGTTCCTCTGGACAGAGCTCAAGCTTTTCTGTGCACTTCTTAGTTACGTGAGTTCTCATTTGCTCTCATTAAATACATTTTTACCTGTGCTACGCCTGCCGTGTTTACATTTTTGGGTCACACCACACAAACCTAACAGATATCCCGATCAACATTTTTTACCTCCGATCCCGATCCGATTTCGAGTCCCCATCCAATACTTTGACATCAGATCATAGAATTGAAAATATTTTATAGCAAGTAACTAAAGTGAACACAATACCACATTTTTAAAAATAATTTGTTATTAAATTTGGAATTTGCCGATATTGTTGCAAATCAGATGATGTATTACATTTGTGGTATTGAATGCTTCATTCCTTTTTTTTTTTCTTTTTTTTTTTTTTACAAAATAAAGTGGCTAGTAAACAAAGCAAAAATTTCAATTGGCTCCCATTTAAATACTTTGGGCTTTACACTCAAAAGTGAAGTGAAGTGAAGTATATTTATATAGCGCTTTTCTCTAGTGACTCAAAGCGCTTTTACATAGTGAAATCCAATATCTAAATTACATTTAAACCAGTGTGGGTGGCACTGGGAGAATGTAAAGTGCCTTGCCCAAGGACACAACGGCAGTGACTAGGATGGCGGAAGCGGGGACCGAACCTGGAACCCTCAAGTTGCTGGCACGGCCACTTTACCAACCGAGCTATACCACTATAAGTCTTCCTATATCCAAAAACTAAGTGCCTATAAGGTCTGTGCTGGTTATGAGCCACAAGACGGCAGTCTTAGCGCAGGTAATCAAGTATTTTAATGTCGAAAAACCAAGTAATAGTGCAGCAGGGAAGTGCACAGGAAGCATAAACACAGAGGACGGGGGCTGGCATATAAAGCATCCCGATTGCCAATCAGGGACCGGTGAGAAAGCCAGACAGGAGAAACAGTGGCAAGCATGAAATGAAACCAAAATAAGAGCGCTGGACAAGAAATATAACAAAATACAGGAACTTTAGAAAACAAAGTCCAAACCATTCATGACAGTCCTGACAGTAGCCACCTATCCCAAAACGGATTCCACATGTTTAAATAAAGTCCAAAACTAACGCTGAGTTTGTCAACAATAACCAAAAATCCCAACTTTTTTGTAATAATAAGAACAGAAAAAGTGAAAACATTGTTCTAATCACTTTAGTAATGTTTGAATACCGATACCATTCTCGCTATCGATAGCATCTACGTCTGGATCAATCACCAATACTTTACATTGAAGCTTTAGCGGTTAGCTTCTTGTGTCGTCCTGCTCGTTGTGTGTGTGTGTGTGTGTGTGTGTGTATGTGTGTGCGTGTGTGTGTGTGTGTGTGTGTGTGTGTGTGTGTGTGTGTGTGTGTGTGTGTGTGTGTGTGTGTGTGTGTGTGGCATGCTTTTCCTCTAGTCCTCCAGTGATAATGTTACGTGAAATAAACTTAGTTTATTTTCCGCCATGGTGGTGAGGATTAGTATCTTCGAAGCGGCGTCACACTGTGGATAACCTCGGCAAGATGCACATCCTCCTGGAATTCAACTCCTGCATGTGTGTAAGGAGGAATATGGAAATGTATTTGTGTGCATCCCTTTTGAAGGAATCTTTCACTTGAGTACCATCTTCAGCCATGTAAGCACTGGGACACAGCTGTGATAAAGATCGGCTTGGGACCTCATCAGCCAATCATCGATTGATTAAAAAAGGCAAGTATCGGCCCGATCCCTTTGTAAGTATTTCAAGCTAAGCCAAGCTAAGCTTTATTACATCGTCATGAAGCATTACCAGCCTAAATAATAACTTATTAATAGCTGTTCATAAAACATTCACAAGGGTGCCCTAACATGTGCAACAGCAGATGCAACAACGTAGATGCATTTTATTGCTCATGTTTGTTTTTCATTGTGACATTTGCCTGGTAATTTAACAACGTTGAAAAATGAACAGCCACGCCCACTTGACTGACAGGGAGCAGACAGGAAGTGGGACAGACACACACGTGTAAGACAACACTTTTATGGATGATGATTTACACTTTCAACTTTTGCATATTGAATCACTGCTCTGTACTAGATAGAAAACACATATTTGAAAGACAGATCATTTGTTGAGGCACAGCCCCCTGTGGTGAATGCAGAATGGCTACTGATTGGTTTAACACAAATACATTAATAAATCGATGAAAAAAGACAAAATATTTGTTAAGTAAACAATTTCAAATATTTTCGTGTTTAACATGAGCGTTTGTCCAGAAATTAAGTTACAGTAATGCTTAAAATGTATTAAAAAAACTGTAAATATTACATATTTTCATATATGTTTCTGCCACAATCGGCTTAATAGCAAGAAGCGTGAGTGGAGCCAAAGCAGAGGAGATGCACACGACTGGAAGGGTGAACCATCAGGAAATATACTGGCGCTGAGTGAAAGAACTGGAGAGCTTAAGTCAGGGATACCCAAACTTTTGGACTCGGGGGCCGCATTGGGTTAAAAAAATCTGGTCGGGGGCCGGGCTATATATATACATACATACATACATACATACATATGTATATATATATATATATATATATATATATATATATATATATATATATATATATATATATATATATATATATATATATATATATATACCGGTGTATTTATATTTGGATATATATATATGTATATATATATACCGGTGTATTTATATTTGGATATATATATATGTATATATATATATATATATATATATATATATATATATATATATATATATATATATATATATATATATATATATATATATATATATATATATATATATATATATATATATATATATATATATATATATATATATAAATATATACAGTATATATATACATGCAATGATTTTTAGACAATATGTTTTGCCTGAGCGGCTAGGAGACACAGAGAGTAACAAGCTGTTGAACATGGATTAGAAAGGACAGATTAAAAAAAATAATAATGAAAAAAAAAATAATAATAAAATACATAGTTACATAGTTTGGGGCCCCTGACTTAAGTAGTCAGTAGAGTACTGCAACAAAAAGAACTGCCAGATCATGGTAGTTACTACATTACATACTGTACATACTGTACGAATCAATGTTGGAGGTTTTTGATTTTTAGAGGGCTTTGTCGGCGGAATAGATCGTGTCCCTATTACCTGCATTGTTAGCCGCCTCTTACTGGCATTTTTTCACTAGTTAGAATGCACAGAAAAAAGGGAAAGACCTGTTCTTGTCTCACATGACGATTTTGGCTGATGGGCAAAATTCCCATTTAAGATTTTGTTCAGGTGTGTGCTTACAATAATAATAAAGCCAGCAGGGGAGCTGATGTAAGACATGATTTAACACTTCTCCTGACAATGTACGTTTGTACGTGAATAGGAAAAGTAATGACCTCATGACCCACTTGATGTTGCATGAGTGTAGCGTGCCTGCACAACTCACTGATAACAAAAGCCAAGATAACAAGCTCATGCTATTCAAACACCTTTCTACATTCTGATTCAGCAAACAGTCTCCATTGTTGACGATTGTCAGAGAAGAGGGCAACTTTGTCACTGTTGCAACAGTGACCATCGTCTTGAGAATGTGGATTTTGATTAGTGGCGTTTGTGCAGCTGGGGAATAAATAATGTCAAAAACTCAACAAAAAACTCAACATGTCCATGTGTACTTTAGCAGACCACTTCCTGTTCGACAGATGACGGTACAAGGGGTCTTGACAGTAGGCACGAATGGTCCAGCTGTTCCAAAATGCTGCTGTGCGAGTCCTAACCAGAACCAGGAGAAGAGCTCATACTTCTCCTGTACTTGCTTTACTGCACTGGCTACCTAGAAAATGTTGAATTTTAATTTACTGTAAAACTACATTGCCACCATTGTCATTCATATTGCAACACACTTCCTATAATTGGATATGCTTTGGTGCAGTGACGTGCGGTGAGGTTCATGGCTGGCGAGGCACTGACTTCATCACAGTCAGATTTTTTGAAGTTGGCACATTGTGTAAATGGTAAATAAAAACAGAATACAATGATTTGCAAATCCTTTTCAACTTATATTCAATTGAATAGACTGCAAAGACAAGATACTGAACGTTCGAACTGGAAAACTTAGTTATTTTTTGCAAATATTAGCTCATTTGGAATTTTATGCCTGCAACATGTTTCAAAAAACATATGTTGCCATCCAAGTAACGTTAGCATGGACGCCCCTGCTTATTTCAGCAAGACAATGCCAAACCACGTGTTACAACAGCGTGGCTTCATAGTAAAAGAGTGTGGGTACCAGACTGGCCTGCCTATAGCCCAGACCTGTCTCCCATTGAAAATGTGTGGCGCAATATGAAGCCTAAAATACCACAAAGGAGATTTTAATTTAATTTAATGATGTAGCAGACTACATTAAATGATGTGGAGGACCACATTAAATGATGTGGAGGACCACGGTAAATGACATAGAGGACTACATTAAACGACGTAGAAGACCACAATGAATGATGTGGTGGACCGCATAAAATGACGTAGAGGACCATATTAAATTATGTGGAGGACCACAATAAATGATGTGGCAGACCGCATAAAATGACATAGAGGACCACATTAAACGATATGGCGGACCGCATAAAATGACGTGGAGGGCCACGTTAAATGATGTGGTGGACCGCATAAAGTGACGTAGAGGACCACGTTAAATTATGTGGAAGACCACATTAAATTAAAATGATGTAGAGGACCACATTAAACGACGTGGTGGACCACATTAAACAACGTAGAGCATCACATTGAATGACGTAGAGGACCATATTGAACGATGTAGAGGACCACATTAAATGACGTAGAGGACCACGTTAAATGATGTGGAGGACCACATTAAATGATGTAGAGGACCACATAAAATGACGTAGAGGACCACATTAAAAGACGTAGAGGACCACATTAAATGATGTAGAAGACCACATAAAATGACGTAGAAGACCACATTAAATGACATAGAGGACCACATTAAATGATGTGGAGGACCACGTTAAACAACGTAGAGCAGTGGTCCCCAACCTTTTTGTAGCTGCGGACCGGTCAACGCTTGAAAATTTGTCCCACGGACATTGTAAAGAAATACAATCATGTGTGCTTACGGACTGTATCCCTGCAGACTGTATTGGTCTATATTGATATACAGTATAATGTATATATTGTGTTTTTTATGTTGATTTAATAATAAAAAAATAAAATAAAATTATTTTTTTATTTTTTTTATTTCTTGTGCGGCCCGGTACCAATCGGTTCGCGGACCGGTACCGGGCTGTGGCCCGGTGGTTGGGGACAACTGACGTAGAGGACCACATTAAGTGATGTGGAGGACCACATTAAATGACGTAGAGGACCACATTAAATGATGTGGAGGACCACAATAAATTATGTGGAGGACCACATTAAATGATGTTGAGGACCACAATAAATTATGTGGAAGACCACAATAAATTATGTGGAGGACCACATAAAATGACGTAGAGGACCACAATAAATTACGTAGAGGACCACATTAAATGATGTGGAGGACCACATTAAATGATGTGGAGGACCACAATAAATTATGTGGAGGACCACATAAAATGATGTGGAGGACCACATAAAATGACGTAGAGGACCACATTAAATGACGTAGAGGACCACATTAAATGATGTGGAGGACCACATTAAATGATGTGCAGGACCACATTAAATGATGTGGAGGACCACAATAAATTATGTGGAGGACCACATAAAATGATGTGGAGGACCACATAAAATGACATAGAGGACCACATTAAATGACGTAGAGGACCACATTAAATGATGTGGAGGACCACAATAAATGATGTGGAGGACCACAATAAATTATGTGGAGGACCACAATAAATTATGTGGAGGACCACATAAAATGATGTGGAGGACCAAATAAAATGACGTAGAGGACCACATTAAATGACGTAGAGGACCACATTAAATGATGTAGAGGACCACATTAAATGACGTAGAGGACCACAGTAAATGATGTAGAGGACCACAATAAATGATGTGGAGGACTACATTAAATGATGTGGAGGACCACAATAAATTATGTGGAGGACCACATAAAATGATGTGGAGGACCACATAAAATGACGTAGAGGACCACATTAAATGATGTAGAGGACCACGTTAAATGATGTAGAGGACCACATAAAATGACGTAGAGGACCACATTAAATGACGTAGAGGACCACATTAAATGATGTGGAGGACCACGTTAAATGATGTGGAGGACCACATAAAATGACGTAGAGGACCACATTAAATGATGTAGAGGACCACATTAAATGATATGGAGGACCACATAAAATGACGTAGAGGACCACATTAAATGATGTAGAGGACCACATAAAATGATGTGGAGGACCACGTTAAATGATGTGGAGGACCACATTAAATAATGTAGAGGACCACATAAAATGACGTAGAGGACCACATTAAATGACGTAGAGGACCGCATAAAATGACATAGAGGACCACATAAAATGATGTAGAGGACCACATTAAATGACGTAGAGGACCACGTTAAAATAATGTGGAAGACCACATTAAATGATTTGGTGGACCACATAAAATGATGTGGAGGGCCACAATAAATGATGTGGAGGACCACATTAAATGATGTGGAAGACCAAATTAAATGACGTAGAGGACCATTAAATTAAATTAAAAAATATATTTTTTATTTTATTTATTTTTTTAATTCATAAAGAAATACAATTATGTGTGCTTACGGACTGTATCCCTGCAGACTGTATTGATCTATATTGATATATAATGTATATAATGTGTTTTTTATGTTGATTTAATAAAAAAGTAAAAAAATAAAATTTCAAAATGTTATTATTATTTTTTTAAATTTCTTGTGCGGCCCGGTACCAATCGGTACCGGTCCGCTGCCCGGTGGTTGGGGACCACTGACGTAGAGGACCAGGTTAAAATAATGTGGAAGACCACGTTAAATGATGTGGAGGACCACATAAAATGACGTAGAGGACCACGTTAAATGACGTGCTGGACCACGTTAAACGACATAGAGGACCACATTAAATGATGAGGAGGACGGCATAAAACGACATAGAGGACCACTGATGATGTGAGGGACCACATAAAATGACGTAGACGTAGGTGGTGCCCCTGTTTTGACAGTGACATCACTATTTTGAACGTTCCCCTGCCAATAAAACATTGTAGGACAAGAGCATTTTAACAATAGAAAATATACACAAATAATTAGCAAGAATAAAATGTATTTATGGATATAAAAAGTAAAAAATACAACTACTGTAGAATAAAAATGAGGACATAATAAAAATGTGTGTACATAAGTGTGTACGCTTGATCTACTTTACATATCAGAAAAGTGAACCAGAAAATTTAATCAAAATGAAATAAAGAAAGAAAGAAAGAAAAATGTATGTATATAAAAATTATACATTTATATATATGTTTTTTATCGGCACGTGCATAAAAACCAGCTCCCAAACGAACGGCTTACAAATCGTTTCTCATCGATCACTTAAAAGAGTCGTTCAAAAGACTCGATTTGTTTGCGGACGTCATCTCTACCAGGAGCAGGTGTGTTCTGATTGCCAATCAGGGACAGGTGAGCGACCCAGAGCTCAGACAGGAGAAGTGAATGGAAACAAAAAAGTAGGAGCACAGGACAGGAAATAAGACAAAACACCATAAAACTAATAATAATTACCATGAGAGATCACTACAGTAAATGTACGGTGCTCTAAAAGTTACTCAACACACAACCCTTAACACCACAAAGAGAAAATGTCCAAATTGGCAAAAAATAAGATTCCGAATAAAATATTTCTAACTTTTGTACTATACGTTTTTTGTTGGTGATAATAGATCCACTGCCTTACTTTTGTACTTTAAGACACTCCCATGGCAAATATTTGCCTGAGAGCTGAATCTATGATTTCATGTGATGAATAAAACAACATCTTTGCAACAATTAATTGCATTATTTACATTTGATCCATCAATTGTGGGTCTTGCTAGGTGAAGTCGCTCTGCAGGGAAGTCCCAGTGGAGCTGTGTGCCGCTCAGCTGAGTCGCTAACCGAGCTTAATATTTGATGACATTATTTCTGCTCTCTGCCTCTGCTCTCATACGTCTATCCCGCAAATGCAACTCAATTTGTTTCCCCTTTTTAGTTTGTTTGTGACGTTCCTGCGTAATGAGCGACAATTTAAAGCCATTTTAAATGAATGTGATATTATGTGACTCAAATGTTTTTGCTTTTGCATGTGATTTATATTATGTTAATAAATCAAAAAGATATTCTATAATAATGTGCATGCAAATTAAACAGCACAATATGTGTATATAGAACGGGAATTCTTCAAAGAGGACATATGTCTGCATTTCAGCAATATATAGTTAGGGGTGTCCAATTATTGTACATATATTTGTATATTTCTTTTATATTTTGATAAATCATCATATTTATGTATTACTAAATTTAAATAGGTATTGATCAATCTTTAAACTGTGTGTATTCGATTTCAGTTTGCTTTTGACATCTTATTTAGAATTGTAGTTGAAACTTTTACAACCTTGTGTTGCGCTCATGATGGCATAACCAAACTAGATTATTTTGAATATTTATTCCCTTTTTTACATTTAGTATATTTAAATATACTGTGTTTTATGCTTTTTTCTTTTTGGAACTTGTACTATACATATAATACAATAAAGTCCCATATAAAATTATGTTTCTAGCAATACTTTAATTTTGCCTTTGAAAGTAACACTCCAATGTCCATTAGTGGAGCTGTACACGTAGAGGATTGTGTCTCTTAAATGAGCAAAATAGAGGGAGCAGTCCATTTAGCGTGTTTTTGTCTTCATGTGCCGGGTTTTTGGACTATAAGCCGCAGAGATATATAAAAGAAAACATTTTTTTCTTACATTAGCCGCACCGGATTATAAGCCGCAGGGATATTTATGAGATATTTACATAGAAATATTTTGTAAATGTTTATTTACATACCTTAATTGTTTACAAACGGTGCCTGTAACAAGGCAGTAAAACGGCTGATCAAACAAAACAAAAAAGTAATTGATGACTTTATTTATCTTTTATGAGATGAATAAGATGTTCTCCTTTTTCAATAAGGTTCAAGATGTTTATCAGGATTCTTCTTCATTGTACTTTGTAAACACTTTGTGTTAGAACAGTTTTTTTTTTAATGGATCATTTTAGTACATTGTTTGATTTCTTTGCTGAATACATTCCATAATTTAGCCGTTAGTGGAAAAAAAAAAATCAATATATTGGCCGCACTTTTGTATAAGCCACAGGGTTCAAAGCTTGGGAAAAAGTTTAAAAAGCCTACAATCTGAAAAATAAGTTATATGCATAATATATGCTGATTATCAGAACACCCATAATATTGGGAGGAGGAGATGCAATTATAATCATTTTGCACACAAAATTGGATTTATCAAGTTTGAAACTGTGCTGCGGCCGTTGTTTGATGTCTATATTTAACAATAGTGATTGACCATTTATTGGCCGGGCCGATTATCGGCGCCAATATTTGGCATTCAACGTCTATCAATATCAGCCTTCTTTTATCGGTATCGGACGACATACATAGATATTTACAACTACAACAGAAATACATTAGCAGATACAGTATATACACTTATGATACCCGTATTTAGTATTAAAAAGTAAACAAATTGTGATAAGTAGAGAGTAAGTTAGTAGTAATACCCAGTGCTCCTTTCTGCTAACCTGTGTTGCGGCGCTCAGTTAGGCACAAATGGCTGGGAGAAAGGAAGCAATTGCGCTGCAAAAACAGACTAAGGACAGAGAATCCTTCGTCTGTGTGCAAACTTACTCTGACTGTCACAGATAAAAAGATAACAAAAACTAGAGACGTCCGATACGCGGATGTAGGGAGAAGTACAGAGCGCCAATAAACCTAAGTCACTGCCTTTGCGTGCCGGCCCAATCACATAATATCTAAGGCTTTTCACACACACAAGTGAATGCAAGGCATACTTGGTCAACAGCCATACAGGTCACACTAAGGGTGACCGTATAAGCAACTTTAACACTGTTACAAATATGCGCCACACTGTGAACCCACACCAAACAAGAATGACAAACACATTTTGGGAGAACATCCGCACCGTAACACAACATAAACACAACAGAACAAATACCCAGAACCCCTTGCAGCACTAACTCTTCCGGGACGCTACAATACACCCCCCCCCCCCGCTACCCCCTACTCCCCCCCCCCAACCCCGCCCACCTCAACCTCCTCATGCTCTCTCAGGGAGAGCATGTCCCAAATTCCAAGCTGCTGTTTTGAGGCATGTTAAAAAAAAGAATGCACTTTGTGACTTCAATAATAAATATGGCAGTGCCATGTTGGCATTTTTTTCCATAACTTGAGTTGATTTATTTTGGAAAACCTTGTTACATTGTTTAATGCATCCAGCGGGGCATCACAACAAAATTAGGCATAATAATGTGTTAATTCTACGACTGTATATATCGGTATCAGTTGATATCGGAATGGGTAATTAAGAGTTGGACAATATCGGAATATCGGATATCGGCAAAAAAGCCATTATCGGACATCTCTAACAAAAACCTTTTTGCAATATGCAGTTTTCTGCATCTCATCATTGTCATTCCAGACACACACACCAACACAGCAGCGCCTCTCACAGGTTCTCTTGTCTAGACCGTGCTTCTATTTTGGCCAGAAAAGGCAATACACATTTATTTATTTGTGTGCTCCATGTCAACAACATAACAAAACGGCACAGGTCAGAGCATACAATGTTATAAATGTGGAAGGAAATGAGCGTCTCCACGGTGATGGCTAAATCCTCATTTAATTAAAGGCCTACTGAAATGAAATTGTTTTTATTTAAACGGGGATAGCAGATCTATTCTATGTGTCAGACTTGATCATTTCGCGATATTGCCATATTTTTGCTGAAAGGATTTAGTAGAGAACATCGACGATAAAGATCGCAACTTTTGGTATCTGACAAAAAAAAGCATTGCCCCTACCGGAAGTAGCGTGACGTAGTCAGTTGAACATTTCCGCAAAGTTCCCTATTGTTTACAGTGATGGCGGCCAGAAGTGAGAGCGATTCGGACCGAGAAAGCGACGATTTCCCCATTAATTTGGGCGAGGATGAAAGATTTGTGGATGAGGAAAGTGCAAGTGAAGGACTAGTGGGGAGTGGAAGCGATTCAGATAGGGAAGATGCTGTGAGAGCCGGGGGTGACCTGATATTCAGCTGGGAATGACTACAACAGTAAATAAATACAAGACATATATATACTCTATTAGCCACAACATAACCAGGCTTATATTTAATATGCCACAAATTAATCCCACATAAAAACACTTAGGTATTTGTTATGCTAGCTCCTAGCTCCTAGCTACTAGCTCCCGTCCATATAACCCACCAATACAATTCAAACACCTGCACAACACACACAATCACTCAGCCCAAAGTACCGTTCACCTAACCCAAGGTTCATAAAGCTTATATATTTAACCAAAGTTACATACGTGACACGCACGTATGGGCAAGCGATCAAATGTTTGGAAGCGCAGCTGCGTACTCATGGTACCGCGTCTGCGTCTGTGTATCCATATCAAAGTAATCCTGGTAAGAGTCTGTGTTGTCTCAGTTCTCTACAGGCGTCTGTGTATCGAAGTCAAAGTCCTCCTGGTAAGAGTCTCTGTTGTCCGAGTTCTTCGATCTTGACTGCATCTTTCGGGAATGTAAACAAAGAAACACCGGCTGTGTTGTGTTGCTGACTTCCCTCGCAAAATACTGCGCTTCGCACCGACAACTTTCTTCTTTGCTTGCTCAGCTTCTTTCTCCATAATGCAATGAACAAATTGCAACAGATTCACCAACACAGATGTCCAGAATACTGTGGAATAAAGAGATTAAAACAGAGCTATTTTGTATTGGCTTCAATGGGGGAGCCATACCTCTGTTTCACTGGCTACGTCACGCGCATACGTCATCATCCAAAGGAGTTTTCAACCGGAAGTTTAGCAGGAAATTTAAAATTGCACTTTATAAGTTAACCCGGCCGTATTGGCATGTGTTGCAATGTTAAGATTTCGTCATTGATATATAAACTATCAGACTGCGTGGTCGGTAGTAGTGGGTTTCAGTAGGCCTTTAAGGCCTGGTAGTCTTGGTAAATCACCAACACCACACCCACTAATAGTACACGCACATTTACAGTTTACACACGCTGTTTAGCACTTGTCATTTGTATTTTAGTAGATCAGGCCCAAAGTGCTTTGAGCACACATCAAACCAAGAGCTAGCAAACAGAACGAGTTTCGGCGTTTCCCACCATACCCACGCCACTGGTGCGACTCGCCCGCTGAGGGAGACGTTCAGCCACTATCATTCATTTGAGTTCTACAGTCAACGCGCTGTGTGTAATATGTATGTCCAAACAGGAACGATTAAGCTGGCAATCATAAAAACAAAGACGCGACAGAAAAACACTCCAGACACGCTGGATTGCTTCCCCCAGCAGCAAGATGGCACTGCAGAAAGCCAAGGGATAGAACCGATACGGCAGAGTCATTGATACACTTGACAACTGCGATATCAAAGATGCAGAAGACCCATGCAAAGCTCATCAAAAAGACATTCGATTACCGTGTTTTCCGGATCATAGGGCGCACCGCTTTATAAGGCGCACTGCCGATGAGCGGGTCTAGTCAGGTCTATTCTAAAATAATAATATGACCCCTTTATTGCGCCCTATAATCCTTTTGTATGAAAAAGGATTCTAGGGCGCAATAAAGGGGTCATATTATTATTTTTTTTTCTGAATGTAAAACTCTTCCTTGTGGTCTACATAACATGTAATGGTGGTTCTTTGGTCAAAATGTTGCATAGATTATGTTTTACAGATCATCTTCAAGCCGCTTTCTGACAGTCGCTTCAGGATGCGCCGTTTTGTGGGCGGTCTTATTTACGTGGCTCACCTTCGACAGCGTCTTCTCCCCGTCATCTTTGTTGTAGCGGTGTAGCGTGCAAGGACGGGAGTGGAAGGAGTGTCAAAATGGAGCTAACTGTTTTAATGACATTCAGACTTTACTTCAATCAATAACGGAGCAGCATCTCCTCATCCGTGGCTCACTAGTGCAATAACAACGCCGGAAATGTGTCCTGTGAAAAATCGTCCGACCGGAACTCTCTAATAACTAAAGTTTCTTGGGTGAATAATGTAAACTCACTACACCGGTATATTTTAGCGCTTTTATGGCGAGTTTACTGACAGATATAAGTAAGAACTTTACACTACTTTATATTATAAATGGCAACAGCGGAGGATGAATGTCCCATAACAAGAAGATAGAGAAAAAGAAGAATCTTATCGACTATGGTGTCGGCACGGACTACAAAGGCGGATGCGCGCACATTTTCAGGATTTATGCAGATCCCAAATACAGATCAGCAGGTACCAGAAGGTAAGAAAAGTTGCTTTTGCATAATATTGCGAAACAAAAGGCCAGATAACATGTCTTACCTTATACACACACCATAATAATACTCGTATGTTGAAGCAAAGTACAATCCATCAAGCCGTGCGGCTTCATAGCTTACCAAAGTCCTACTAAAACATTTTGATAGTTTTTTTGAGCGCCGTGTGCAATGTTCTATATTTTAAATGGAACATAAAATGTTGGTCTTGTTTACTTGAGTCATATTGCAGTCTACACTAACCTCTTTTGTGTGACTGCCATCATATTGCAGTCTACACATATCTCTTATGTTTGACTGCCATCTACTGGTCACGCTTATCATTTCACCATGTACCTAATAAAATTGCTTCGAGGTCGGTAAGCACAACCAAAATTAGTCCGTACATTAGGCGCACCAGGTTATAAGGCGCACTGTCGAGTTTTGAGAAAATCAAATGATTTTAAGTGTGCCTTATAGTCTGAAAAATATGGCATATTTACTTTATTTTAACGTTCATAATTACTAATTTTAGTCTTTATTTGCGGAAACCAGTTCAACAGTTAAAAGTTAATAAATGTGATAATCCAAGTAGATCGCTTTCCTGCTTCTCTGTAGAATGTAAAAAGTTACAAAGCTCCAAACTGGGCTCTCTGGAGGTGCTCACGGAGTAAAAACCAAATGTTTACATGGAGCTGGTTGATTTAGTGTCACTGAGTGGCTGAACCTCGTCCTGCTGCTATTAACTTGTTATTGTTCATTGGACGAGAACCATGCCTTGGATCCGTGCTGCTGAAGATGGAACAGGAGAATGTGCCATAGACATGTTTGGATTGGAGGCTTGTGATTGATGCTCTCTGACCTTTACTGAGCTGCATGTTGGATGTTAGTCTGGTATCTATCTATCTATCTATCTATCTATCTATCTATCTATCTATCTATCTATCTATCTATCTATCTATCTATCTATCTATCTATCTATCTATCTATCTATCTATCTATCTATCTATCTATCTATCTAGAGCAGTGGTCCCCAACCACCGGACCGATTGGTACCGGGCCGCATAAGAAATTAAAAAAAAAATAATACAAAAAATACAAAAACATTTTTTTATTAAATCAACATAAAAAAACACAATATATACATTATATATCAATACAGATCAATACAGTCTGCAGGGATACAGTCCGTAAGCACACCTGATTGTATTTCTTTATGAAAAAAATAATAATAATAATAATAATGTGGAGTTATGTACTTAACAAAAAAAGGTGAAATAACTGAAACATGTTTTATATTCTAGTTTCTCCAAAATAGCCACCCTTTGCTCTGATTACTGCTTTGCACACTCTTGGTATTCTCTCAATGAGCTTCAAGAGGTAGTCCCCTGAACTGGTTTTCACTTCACAGGTGTGCTTGAGGCTCATCGAGAGAATGCCAAGAGTGTGCAAAGCAGTAATCAGAGCAAAGGGTGGCTATTTAGAAGAAACTAGAATATAAAACATGTTTTCAGTTATTTCACCTTTTTTTGTTAAGTACATAATTCCACAAGTGTTCATTCATAGTTTTGATGCCTTCAGTGACAATCTACAATGTAAATAGTCATGAAAATAAAGAAAATGCATTGAATGAGAAGGTGTGTCCAAACTTTTGGCCTGTACTGTATATATATATATATATATATATATATATATATATATATATATATATATATATATATATATATATATATATATATATATATATATATATATATATATATATATATATATATATATACAGTGTATATATATATATATATATATATATATATATATATATATATATATATATATATATATATATATATATATATATATATATATATATATATATATATATACAGTGTATATACAGTATCAATCCGCACAGACAGACCAACCGACCGACTGAGAGACAGACAGAAAGACAGATGGATAGATCATTATTTTAAAAAATTGTGTAAAAAAAAATAAATATATATATATATATATATATATATATATATATATATATATATATATATATATATATATATATATATATATATATATATATATATATATATATATATATATATATATATATATATATATATATATATATATACAGTGTATATATATATATATATATATATATATATATATATATATATATATATATATATATATATATATATATATATATATATATTTTTTTTTTTTTTTTACACAATTTTTTAAAATAATGATCTATCCATCTGTCTTTCTGTCTGTCTCTCAGTCGGTCGGTTGGTCTGTCTGTGCGGATTGATACTGAAATATCGATACCACCAATACCAGAACTTTATGCTCTCATATCGATTCTCAAATCAAAATATCGATAATCTTGATATTTTGGAAATTTGCGATTATCTGTATCATTGAAAGGAATAGCCAGGAAAGCAACTACATTGATGAAGTCAGACTTGTCTTCATTGAGTGCACGCAGATACACACATTGGCTGATTATCATTTATAAGGCTCTTTTAGGTTTAATACCTCCATACTTGTGTACTTTGTTACAAAGAAAAAACAGCTCTTATGCATTACGTTCTAACAATTTGTATGTTTTAACTGTTCCCCATGTACGGACTGAATTTGGCAAAAGAGCTTTTGGCATTGCTGCCCCTATGGCATGGAATGCATTGCAGACGAAACTGAAACTCACTGAATGACTTCCATTTGGAGACTTCCGTTCTGTCCTGAGGGACAAACAGCAAGAGACTTTTGCACAGTGCCTGTGTTTTTAAAAGGTGTAAATCTTTATTGTTTTACAGTTCTCTTTTATGTATTTTAAAATGTATGTCTCAACATATTACTTATTTTTAAACTGCTCTGTGACATGTGCTGTTGACCTCTTGGCCAGGTCACCCATGTGAAAGAGATCTTGATCTCAATGGGTTTCTTATCTGGTTAAATAAAGGTTCTAATTGATGAGATCTTGTTAATTATAATATAATACTACACTTAATCTCTCATTGGCAAAAAAGCTTAAGTTTAGCCAGGTAAGTTTTAAATAATAAAAAACAAACTCTGTTTTGCATTCTTTACGCAATTAGCAATGTTATTTGAAATACACTACTTTGTCAAATCTACCAGACACATTAGGTATAATTGCATAAAGTATCGGTATCGGATCGGTATAGCTGACACCAGACTGAATTTGACTCAATATCGGACCAGAAAGAAAATGAGTGGTATCGTACATCACTACAGTCTGTCTCTTCATGTCGGGGGATCAGTTGGTCTGTTGGTCTGCCTGTCTGTCGGTTTGTCTTTTGGTCGATCTGTCGGTCTGTCTTTAATGTATGTCTTTTTGTATGTTTGTCTTTCGGTCAGTCTGTTTTTCTGCCTTTGTAAATGTTTTTCTGTCATTCTTTTTGTCGATATGTCTTTTGTTCGGTCGGTCGTTCGGTCGGTCGGTCTTTATGACAATGGCTGTGTGAGTCTGCCTTTTGGTCTCTGTGTCTGTCTTTCTGTCGGTCTTTAATTTGGTCTGTTTGTTTTTCCGTCTTTTAGTATTTGTCACGATCGGCTTAGCCAGAGTATGACCCCAATGCAGAGCATAAAAATAAAATAAGAATAATAACAAAAAGAGCACTCAAAAAGGAGAGAGGAAAAAAGAACCAAGGATGCACACTTAAGGTGTGAGAAACAGAAATCGCACACAAAAGTTGTGGAGAAGTAAAAATCAACACTATACCGAAACGCTGGAACTCAGCCACAGGGAACAAGAAGCGTGAATGGAGCCAAAGCAGAGGAAATGTACACAACTGGAAGGGTGAACCATCAGGAATCTACTGGTGCTGAGTGAAGAGACTGAAGAGCTTAAATAGTCAGGAGGAAAAGAGTATCAGGTGTGCATGCAACAGAGGAAATGTACACAACTGGAAGGGTGAACCATCAGGAATCCACTGGTGCTGAGTGAAGAGACTGGAGAGCTTAAATAGTCAGGAGGAAAAGAGTATCAGGTGTGCATGCAGGTGACTAGGCCCCGTGACCCAGAAACCAGGAACTGCAACAAAAAAAAGATAGGCGGCAGCAAAGCTGCCAGATAATGACATGTCTGTCTTTCAGTCGTTCTGTCTGTTTGCAGGTCTTTCTGTTTACCTGTCTTTTGGCATTCGGTCTGCCTGCCTGTCTGTCCGTCTGTCTTTGGGTTTATCCGTCTGTCTTTTGGCCAGTTGGTCTGTCTGTTTGTCTGTCTTTATGTCTGTTGGTTGGTCAGTCTGTCTTCCTGTCACTGCATGTTTGTGTGTTGATATGTTGTTCGTTTGGTCGGTCTGTCTGTCCATCGATAGCCCAGAGTTACAGTGATGATCTTTTTTCCTAACATTTATGCTTGGGAAATAGCATTTTTTAGAATTCACACAGAATTTCTGAGGCAATTTTCAGGGTATAAACCTAAAAACAATTCATGTTATTATTTAATCAAAGGTATAAATAAAAAAAATGCTGTAACAGTGTTGATCCAAATTGTTCTTCCTGAGACAAAGAGGGCAATTGGAATGAGAAACTATTTTATTTTTGTCAATGCGTGTATATTTGTCCATCATCTTCATAACACAAGATAAGGAAGGTTCTGGAGGCCTTTGAATTGTGCGTTGACTTAACAGTTCAACGTCCAATCATGGAGCTAATACATGGACTGTGGTTCATTTAATAATGGAAAAATAATGCAGCAGGATGACGTTATCTTTGAGTTTGATCCAAGTCATTACGTCAAAGTTGTATTTGCTATGTAATGATGAGCAGTTTCATGTTTTCATAGTAGTCATCTGATGTTGATTAGGGCTCAAAACTATTACACAGTTGTTATGAAGCTCTGTGTTTACAAGTGGGTGGTGGATAGTTTACATTCCACAGCCTCTGCCAAAACAACACAACGTGTGCACGTCTGACAGCTGGAAAATAAGATTTACTGTACGTGACCAAAACGCTTATCTTTATCTCTAAATTGTCTATACTGGTCACCAAAACGCCACTTTCTTTCTATACATGACTGCACCTCTTTGGATGCAAACACAATAACATTAGTGCAAAGATACAATATATAAATCACACATTTTCTTGACATTTTCCTTCTCTGTTGTCAGTTGTAAATACTCCATCTAATAACTCAGAACAGGATAAGCAGTAGAAAAAGTATGGATGATGTTTTGGCCTTCTATTCACCTGAAACCGAGGCGGCCATACTTTTTTCCCCAAGGGCTGATATTATTCACTTTTCTTTTCTATTACATGAACATAATGTACCTTGAGTAATTCTTTAAATGTTTGCGTTTATGTCAGGCCTGGGCAAATTAAGGTCCGAGGGCAGAATGCGGCCCGTTAAGCTTTTCAATCTGGCTCGCCGGACATTCCCAAATAATTTTTTTAGATCTTTAAGATGGAAACTGTAGCTGCCATTATGATGTGCAGTGATGTTTTCAAATTACTATAAGTCTTGAACTATACAAAGTATTTCAATGGTTGGAATCTGCGCTTTTGCATGATATACCAGTTACTATAGTAATCTAATTAGTTACTATGGTAATCTAAGGCACAGCAGCTCAGATAAGGCACCAAGCAATGTGGGTGGGGAGCGTTTCCACAGAGTGTTTCCAGAGTGGCCAGCCTGAAATGTGGGTGTCAGGTACAGACACGGACGGAGATTTTTACAACAAAGTTCTAAAGCTTAGTGATAAATCTGATACATCAGATAGTAGGTGTTTTTATTTTTACCCTTAGCGTTCATATTTCGCTGTGTTTGTTGCGTTTCGCTTGATTGTAAAATATGTCGATCGAGAGAGGGTGTGACGTTCGTATGTTGTTAATATTCAGTGTTTTATCGTTCATAGTTAATATTGTAAATCCCACATTCTTTATTTTCATGTACATTCTGGGTTTCTCTTTCAGTGATAAAAAGGAAAATTCCATTCTGTTTTTTAAGGTGGTCTGTCATATAACGTTTTTAGTTAGTTAGTCCGTAATAGATAATTATGTACATAGTTAGCAACCTAACACAAACATTTTTTACAAGAATTTTAAAGTTGTTTGAGAAAAAACATTATAAAACATTGAAATGCCATGAATGAGAGAAAGAAGAATTTTGAAGGTGATCCGGATCTCCATGTTTTGCAGTGCATCCCTGTCACGATTCAGGATTAATCTATTGGTTTCAGTTATACTTCTTCCTGGAGGAGTTGAACACATCTGCATCCTATAGTGGTTTTTACTTCCTGTCTGGGGCGTCGCTTTGCCCGCACTCCATCATCAGAGTTCACTGTCTGAAAGTGTTTTCTCAGTTCATCAATCGCGCCTCATTGTCAGTTCTTAGCTAGCAGCCATCTATACTCATCAGAATAATTTACTTTTATTAACACTGACGTTTTCGTTCACAAATGTTTATGCGTCCTGAGCTCTATGATCAAATGTATCAGTTTTGATATGTGGTTCTACTGTCTGATATTATGTCTTTTGACATAATATCCGTATAAATATCTTCTATCTACCATTTTGGATGTGGATTTCACCTTAATTGCTTCTTATTTGGCCCATTTATTGGCATTGCAGTCAACCTGGTGATGCATTCACTGAGTGTAATCTGCAGCCACCCACAATGTATTTACAGGCAATGGTGCATTCAAGTAACGTAGGAATTTGCAGTGTTTGATGGAAATTGCCACAAATTACAGTATTTCTCTTCTATTGCGGTATTTAAAATATAAAGATGGTTAATTCCCAATTATTATTTTCTCTATCTTGAGGTCACGAGGGTGGCACACCGAAAAATTCAAGAATGCATTAGAGGGATTGTGGCCTCGATCTACTGTACTAAAGTGTACCAAAACAGGTGCAAACTTAATAATGCATGTAAAGCTGATCTACTAAACTCGTTACCAGAGGATACTAAATGAGCGAAATACTGAGTGCAATCCATTTAGCGTGTCTGTCTTCATGCACGCAATGTGATTTATCAAGATTGAAACTGTTCTACACCGGATGTTTCGCGTTTATATTTACAATGTTTGAAATCCAGGTGCAAACTGGCATAGTGAGGCACAAACGGGTGTGAGAAAGGAGGCGAAAACATTGCAAAGACAGACGATCAAGAGGAAATATTACGTCTGTGTGTGTGTCTGTCAGAAATACAAAATATTAGACATATCATCCATTCAGCAATGACATTGTATTGTTTTATAGTTGCCTGGTGACTAATGGGTTGATTAAAATAAATTCAATTGATTTGTTTTGATGTCTGTTTACTTATAGGAATTTTGTTATTGTGATATACATGAAAAAACTTATTGTCATATGCATTTTTTTTGCTTCTGGATCATTCCATACACCATCACAACACTAAATAAAAACAGGTTTTGTTGTTCAGATCACGAGTCAATATGTCCAAGAAAAGGTGTTACATATAGTCGTGGTCAAAAGTTTACATACACTTGTAAAGAACATAATGTCATGGCTGTCTTGAGTTTCCAATAATTTCTTCAACTCTTATTTTTTTCTGATAGAGTGATTGGAGCACATACTTGTTGGTCACAAAAAACATTCATGAAGTTTGGTTTTTTGATGAATTTATTGACTCAGCAGATTTGGTCACATTTTCAGTACACCCATGATAAATTCATAAAAGAACCGAACTTTATGAATGTTTTTTGTGACCAACAAGTATGTGCTCCAATCACTCTATCACAAATCATAAGAGTTATACAAATTATTGGAAACTCAAGACAGCCATGACATTATGTCTTTCACAGGTGTATGTACACTTTTGACCACCACTGTATTATATTTGTGTGCTGCATGTCAACAGTATGACAAAATGCCACACATTGACCATATGATGCATTGAATGTGGAGGGAAATGAGTGTCTCCATAGTGAATCTTCATTTAAATACGGCGGTCTCCACAACTTTTGCATTTGTTATCAACACGCAGTCTTAATAGATCAATATTCAATCAGTACGCATTTACACCTTGGTGGTGGTGAGCTGTATCTGGGGTAGACTGACAGAAACATGGCTGCCAATCTGTGCCAACGGCCTCTCCAACCACCACCAAATATTCATACACAATTCTGACGTGTATAATCAAATAATGCATCCAAACACACAAAAATAAACAGTCTCATAAACATGTTTTAGTTATCAACCGCAAGTTCAAAATAGATCGGTATATTCCGACATCTAATCTGGTCCTCTGTTGCACGACCATTTCCCCAGTTAATTCAACTATTTTCCTCCTCCTTGCATCATTATGTTGTTTTCTCTCATTGTGGCTTTTCCCACCCACTGCGTGTCCCCTGGAGAAGCTTTAGCCAAGTCCTGCATCCCTCCAGTGTCTGCTAGATGGGAATCTGCTGCCCTTTGGTCTAAACGGCACAACCCTCTGTGTCCTCACATGCATAAACAGGAAGTGGAGGCCTTACTAGGAGGCCGTAGTGAGAGGGTTTATTTTCTTTAAGTTATGCTAACTTTATGAGACATTATGTTGCTGTTTTTTTGTTTACTTAAACAGACAAGAATCAATGGTGTTTTTCCCCATGCTGTGGGAATTCTCAGTGCATCTGCAGGTTTTCCCATCATAATCTCTATTAAAAAGGTTTCGGTTGATCATTCCTCCAGCATTGGATAACAGCGTGGTGGGAGTGTTTCTAAGCAAAGGAAATACTTTATTATGTTCCTCGAGATCAAGGACAAGATCACTTGTCCTGAATTGAGAAAAGAGAAAAGATTGGGAAAGTATTTGCTTGAATGTTTTTCAACATCTTTACCCAAACTAACCTATTTATAAACAATTTACAGTATTTTCCAGACCATAGGGTGCACCGGATTATAAGGCGCACTGCCGATGAATGGTCTATTTTTTTTTTTTTTAATAATCTTTTTTCATATATAAGGCGCACCGGATTATAGGGCACATTGAAGGAGTCATATTATTATTTTTTTTTTCCTAAATGTAAAACACTTCCTTGTGGTCTACATAACATGTAATGGTGGTTCTATGGTCAAAATATTGCACAGATTATGTTTTACAGATCATCTTCAAGCCGCTTTCTGACAGTCGCTTCCGGATGCGCCATTTTGTGGGCGGTCTTATTTACGAGGCTCACCTTCGGCAGCGTCTTCTCTACTTTCTACTCTACTTCATTACTTTACCCTTCGTGTTCATATTTCGCGGTGTTTGTTGCATTTTTGTAGTGTTTCGCTTGATTGTAAATAATGTCGATCGAGAAGGGGTGTGACGTTCATATGTTGTCAATGTTCAGTGTTTTATCGTCCATAGTTAATATTGTAAATCCCACATTCTTTATTTTCATGTACATTCTGGGTGTCTCTTCAGTAAAAAAATGAAAACATCCATTCCATTTTTTCAGGCGGTCTGTCATAAAGTTTTTAGCATTCAATCAGACATTATTGTGAGGTTTTGTATTAGTGTTCCTAAAAATCAGATATACCGGCAACGGACACATTTTCTTCTCTAAATTTGGCCCCCCGAGTTAAAGTAAAAGCTTAGTGATGTATCAGATATGTCAGGTTGTAGGTGGGGTTTTTTTACCCTTCGTGTTCATATTTCGCTGTGTTTGTTGCATTTTTGTTGTGTTTCGCTTGATTGTAAATAATGTCGATCGAGAAGGGGTGTGACGTTCATATATTGTCAATATTCAGTGTTTTATCGTTCATAGTTAATATTGTAAATCCCACATTCTTTATTTTCATGTACATTCTGGGTGTTTCATTCAGTAAAAAAATGGTTTAGTTCCGTTCCGTTTTTTCAGGCAGTCTCTCAAAGTTTTTAGCAATTAATCAGACATTATTGTGAGGTTTTGTATTAGTGTTCCTAAAAATCAGATATACCGGCCCCCAGACACATTTTTTCTCTAAATTTGTCCCCCGGAGTCAAAATAAAAGCTTAGTGATGGATCAGCTACATCAGATAGTAGATGTTTTTTGTTTTTTTTTACCATTCGCATTCATATTTTACTGTCTTTGTTGCATTTTTGTTGTGTTTTACTCGATTGTAAATAATGTTGATCGAGAGGGGGTGTGACGTTCATAAATTGTCAATATTCAGTGCTTTATCGTTAATAGTTAATATTGTAAATCCCACATTCTTTATTTTCATGGACATTCTGGGTGTCTCATTCAGTAAAAAAATATTAAAATTCCATTCCGTTTTTTCAGGCGGTCTCTCAAAGTTTTTAGCAATTAATCAGACATTATTGTGAGGTTTTGTATTAGTGTTCCTAAAAATCAGATACACCGGCCCCCAGACACATTTTTTCTCTAAATTTGCCCCCCGGAGTCAAAATAAAAGCTTAGTGATGTATCAGCTATATCAGATAGTAGGTGTTTTTTGTTTTTTTTTACCCTTCGCATTCATTTTTTGTTGCGTTTGTTGCATTTTTGTTGCGTTTCGCTTGATTGTAAAATATGTCGATCGAGAGGGGGTGTGACGTTCATATATTGTCAATATTCAGTGTTTTATCGTTCATAGTTAATATTGTAAATCCCACATTCTTTATTTTCATGGACATTCTGGGTGTCTCTTCAGTAAACAAAATTAAAACATCCATTCCGTTTTTTCAGGCGGTCTGTCATAAAGTTTTTAGCATTCAATCAGACATTATTGTGAGGTTTTGTATTAGTGTTCCTAAAAATCAGATATACCGGCAACGGACACATTTTTTTCTCTAAATTTGGCCCCCCGAGTTAAAGTAAAAGCTTAGTGATATATCAGATATGTCAGGTTGTAGGTGGCTTTTTTTTACCCTTCGCGTTCATATTTCGCTGTCTTTGTTGCTTTTTTGTTGTGTTTCTCTCGATTGTAAAATATGTCGATTGAGAAGGGGTGTGACGTTCATATATTGTCAATATTCAGTGTTTTATTGTTCATAGTTAATATTGTAAATCCCACATTCTTTATTTTCATGTACATTCTGGGTGTCTCATTCAGTAAAAAAATATTAAAATTCCATTCCGTTTTTTCAGGCGGTCTCTCAAAGTTTTTAGCAATTAATCAGACATTAATGTGAGGTTTTGTATTAGTGTTCCTAAAAATCAGATATACCGGCCCCCAGACAAATTTTTTCTCTAAATTTGCCCCCCGGAGTCAAAATAAAATCTTAGTGATGTATCAGCTATATCAGATAGTAGGTTTTTTTGGATTTTTTTACCCTTCGCATTCATATTTTGCTGCGTATGTTGCATTTTTGTTGCGTTTCGCTTGATTGTAAAATATGTCGATCGAGAGGGGATGTGACGTTCATATGTTGTCAATATTCAGTGTTTTATCGTTCTTAGTTTATATTGTAAATCCCACATTCTTTATTTTCATGTGCATTCTGGGTGTCTCTTCAGTAAAAAAAATTAAAACATCCATTCCGTTTTTACAGGCGGTCTGTCATAACGTTTTTAGCATTCAATCAGACATTATTGTGAGGTTTTGTATTAGTGTTCCTAAAAATCAGATATACCGGTCCCCAGGCACATTTTTTTCTCTAAATTTGGCCCCCCGAGTCAAAAAAATTGCCCAGGCCAGCCATACTGCATACACACCCTGTGGTAGAAGCACAATATCACAGTTCACCGTTCCAAACCGAACTGAACTGTACCGCTTGGTGGAAACTTGGAATGTTTGCAGTGCGCAGCCCAATGGATTGAAACAGAAGTCCCCCTTGTGAGGTGTGACAGCGTCTGACAAGTGTTATCCCTGCACCCCTCTGCTAAAAGACAACCATCACAGTCTTATTGATTAGAAACCTTTCTGTGAATCCGCCACGAGGAAATCTGTGACTGTGAGCAGATCAGATAGTTGATGCTCAGAGCATCACGCTCTAGCTTCAGACCAGCTTTAATGTATTCATGCGCAGGGCGACTTATCGGCCCAACCATTGGCCAAACGTCACTAATGCATCCCGGGCCTCCCTCGCTCCGTGTTTGGGTGAAAAGCTTCAAAGTTTCCCAGGACCTCCAAATGGATGTTTGCTCATATCACAGAGGGCGCGGGGAACACAAGCTAAGTGCTTTAGCTGCGGGTGACGCTAACTCGGTGGGACAAGCTCAGTGTGGCGTGAAAGGGAAGAGTGGCGTGTGAGGTGACTTATGGGACAATGGGACCGCTTCTCACAAATAAAACATGAACCTCGTTCAGAGCTTCTCGACTGTACACTCTTGGCTACTGTCAGGTGTTTGGCTGCAAAGAAGGCGGGGCAATATCTAATTTCATGTTCCTGTACTAGTTTATGATATGGTGAAGACTATAAGGCAGTTTTATTCCCATTAAACTTGTAGTAGATACTGATTTGGCCTAATTTGATATAGTCTAACATTACTCATCACTTTACATTATTCATGCGTTCGTTACGTCTCGTCTTAATTACTGTAACATATTTTTTTGGGTCCCTATGTCTAGCATTAAAAGATTACAGTTGATACAAAATGCGGCTGCTAGACTTTTGACAAGAACAAGAAAGTTTGATCATATTACGCCTATACTGTATATACCTTTATATACATATATACCTATCAGTGGCGTGCAGTCACTAGAGGCAGGGGAGGCGGGGCCTCACTTGCCATCATGGAAAGAAAAAAAAAAGGAAAAGAAAAAAAAATTAATTAAATTGTTATATGTATCCAGTGATTATACTAAAGTTATTTTCCGTTTAACTTCACCAGTTTTAGATTATTTTTATTTTTATTTTCAAATTTGCCGTTCTAATACTGAGAAGAGACGGTGCGGTGATCAGCAGCCAGTTGAGGCACTTGTGCCTCACCATGGATTGCGACTCGGCTAACTGCTGGCCTGCTGTGCAGTGAGACCGTATTGCTATATGAATTATATTATACATTTCCATAGTTTAGTTAGCTGTGGTATATAATGTACAGTGTATTTTGTCAACAACTGTATGTGTGTAACGTATTTTTAGTGCTGAGCGATCATAAATCTGCTGCGGAGACACACTGTGTGAGGCTCGTATCATAACCCCGCCTCCTGGTGCCAAGCACCTGCGCCGCAGAATGCACCGCCCGACGGGAGCGCCACACCAACCAAAGCCCACACCCAAACCCTCCACGTGCAAGACCGAATCCACCCAAAAAAAGTCACTTAACAAGAAGCCAAAAAGTGCAAAAACAACAATGCTCGCGCTGCAGGAGCCGCGAACGACCGCAGGGACACAACATTAGGTACACCTGCACTGCAGGTTCATATGTTTTTAAATTTGACTGTGATGATGCAGTCGTGCCTCACCAGACATTAACCTCACCGCACGCCACTGATACCTATATATATACCTTTACTGGCTCACCTGCACTGGCTTCCTGTGCACTTAAGATGTGACGTTAAGGTTTTACCACTTACGTATAAAATACTAAATGGTCTAGCTCCATCCTATTTTGCTGATTGTATTGTACCATATGTCCCGGCAAGAAATCTGCGTTCTATGAACTCAGGCTTATTAGTGATTCCCAGAGCCAAAAAAAAGTCTGCTGGCTATAGAGCGTTTTCTGTTCGGGCTCCAGTACTCTGGAATGCCCTACTGGTAACAGTTAGAGATGCTACCTCAGTAAAAGCATTTAAGTCCCATTTTAAAATTAATTTGTATAATCTAGCCCAGGGGTCGGCAACCCGCGGCTCCGGAGCCGCATGCGGCTCTTTGACCACTCTGATGCAGCTCAGCTGCATACTTGCCGACCCTCCCGGTTTTTCCGGGAGACTTCCAGATTTCAGTGCCTCTCCCGGGGCAAATATTCTCCGATTTTCACTCGGACAACAATATTGAGGGCGTGCCGTGATGGCACTGCCTTTATTAGCGTCCGCTTTTTCACCATACTATACTATGCGTGCCGGCCCAGTCACATGTTGTATGCGGCCCCTGCTTATACACGTAAGTGACTGCAAGGCATACTTGGTAAACAGCCATACAGGTCACACTGAGGGTGGCCGTATAAACAAGTTTAACACTCTTACTAATATGCGCCACACTGTGAATCCACACCAAACAATGACAAATGACAAACACATTCGGGAGACCATCTGCACCGTAACACAACATAAACACAACAGAACAAATACCCAGAATCCCATGCATCCCTAACTCTTCCAGGCTATATTATACACCCCCGCAACGTCCCCCCCCCCACCCCCACCCCCAACACCGCCCACCTCAACCGACGCACGGGGGGGGGGGGGGGGGGTTGATGTGTGTGGGGGGGCGGGGTTTGGTGGTAGCGGGGGTGTATAATGTAGCCCGGAAGAGTTAGGGATGCATGGGATTCTGGGTATTTGTTCTGTTGTGTTTATGCTGTGTTACGGTGCGGATGTTCTCCCGAAATGTGTTTGTCATTCTTGTTTGGTGTGGGTTCACAGTGTGGCGCATATTAGTAAGAGTGTTAAAGTTGTTTATACAGCCACCCTCAGTGTGACCTGTATGGCTGTTGACCAAGTATGCCTTGCAGTGTCTGCAGAAGCCTTATGTAACATGTAACTGGGCTGGCACGCTGTATGTACAGGTAGTAGAGGGCGCTAAAGGCAGTGCCATCACGGCACGCCCTTATCATTGTTGTGTGGGTGAAAATCAGCAGACATTTAAGAGAATAGTTGCCCTGAAATTCGGGAGTCTCCCGGAAAAATCAGGAGGGTTGGCAAGTATGACGCTGTCAAGCGCCATTAATATAAAACTTGCGGGCCGCACTAACATTACATTTTCATATTAAGGTGCGGGCCGCTTGTCTGAGACCCCTGGTTTATACATAGCACAAAGCAAAAAAAACTTTTTATGCAGTGTTATTTCATTTTAAATTTCAAAAGAGTTTTGTGACTCCCATTGTTTTCCTTTATTTGTGAAACGGGTCAAAATGGCTCTTTGAGTGGTAAAGGTTGCCGACCCCTGCTCTAGCCTTTAAATAGACCCCCCTTTTAGACCAGTTGATCTGCCATCGCTTTTCTTATCTGCCCCCCTCTCTTATCAGGTGACCACAGATGAGGCAGTAGCTGTTCAAAGTCGGGACCCGGGGTTGACCACTCCTCTGTGCTTCAGTCGGTGACGTCTCTGCGCTGCTGACCTGTCTCCACTCAAGATGATCCCCTGCTGGCCCCACTATGGACTGGACTCTCACACTATTAACTAGATCCACTCGACATCCATTGCACCGGTTGGCCGGGGGGGTCCCCACTTCTGCGGTCCCCTCCAAGGTTTCTCATTGTGCCCATTGGGTTGAGTTTTTTCTTGCCCTGATGTGGGATCTGAGCTTGTGCAGCCCTTTGAGACACTTGTGATTAAGGGCTATATAAGTAAACTTTGATTGATTGACACATACTCCCAAACCTTAAGCATTATGCTCTTAAAGTATAAGGGCCCTGCATGGTCTCCCAAAAAGCTGTACAATTGCGTGCATTCTGGATCTCTGAAGTCCGTCACTGCGCGCCTTTATCAACTTAAGTATTTTTGCTCTGATGCGCTTCTAAAGCTGGAATAAGTCCAGTGCTCCTGGAAGGTGAAACGTCATTTTGCACTTGAAGTTTGGATGCGGTAAATAATAAAATGATCAAATAAACTTTCAGATAACTATCAAATCTATTCTGATCACTTCAATTGGGACACCTGGAAACATTCATTGAGATTAGGTAAAAAGTACCATAATGCCACTCTGTATTAACTATCAAAAATCCAAATGTACAGGGGCACGATCATGGCATAAAATGCATGGAGACCCCAAATATTGGAACTTCCCGGGACGTTCATTGCATACAAAGATTTTGGCCTTGACCGTGATGTCATCATACAAGATAGCTACAGTATAAATAGTTTGTTTCAGACACTTCATTGAACACATGATCAACAAGAATTTAGCATAAATAAATGTAAACAATTTAATTTAATTTATTTGACTGATTTTTTTTTACATTTATTGTCAAATTGTCAATGGATTTCAATGATATTGGAACATGCAAATAAAACTCCATATTCCATGATTTTTACACAGCCAAAAAAAGGCATCATGGCAAAGTCTGCCTCATTAGTAACGAGCCCGCCTTCATTCACTACTTATGGTGCCTTCCATTGGTACTAGGAAGTCGGAATTTCCGAGTTCCTAGTCGAAATTTCAACTGGAACGCCCCTCGAACATTCTCAACACCCCTGAGTTTGTTTCAAGAATGGGTGCTCTGGATTTAAACAATGATAGCCGCTTTTATAATATCTGTTATTAGCACTTCTGATTAGTTTTTGTCGCAGTAAATCAGTTTGTACGTTTATACATAGTAATGTCACTGTAGTGTAAACTACATTTATTTCATGTGGTATATATGCTGTACATTGCCAGCAATAGCGTTTGTGTTTCCTCTTCATCTACCGTGTTTGAAGGTTGCAGAGAGAGTGCATAGTTTCCTTTAAGTGGTTAATATTCAGACATGGCAAGTGCAAAAGTAGCGTTCGTGGATGTGGCCGTCTTGATTTCCGACATTGTAACTGGAACGTTCACAAGTCGGCTGTGACGTCATTCCCAGCTACGACTTCCAACTTCCAAGGTAAATGGAACGCAGCATGGCGGTTGTCGTGTCCGGAGGCTGGGTAGGATAATATGAATAACAGAAACGTGCATAACTTTAAGTTTTAACTTTAAGCATTCCAGGCCGTCGCCATGGTGATGTAGTGTGTGTATAACAGTGTCTTTTTCCTGGCTGGATGTAGATTCGTAGATTAAACTTTGTTTCGCTTGTTTTAAAAAAACACCCTGTTGTTTTGTGTAATATCAAGAGTAGGTTTTTTTGGATGTTTTTTTTAGAGGTGTTTGTAGGTGGAATAGATCAGTGTTTCTTAACCATGGGGCCAAAGCCCATTGTTGGGCCGCGAGCGTCCCCTAAAGCAGTGGTCCCCAACCACCGGGCCGCGTCCGGGTATCGGTCCGTGGACCGATTGGTACCGGACCGCACAAGAAATTAAAAAAAAACAAAAACAATAATAATAATTTTATTTTTTGTAATTAAATCAACATAAAAAACCCAATATATACATTATATATCAATATAGATCAATACAGTCTGCAGAGATACTGTCCGTAAGCACACATGATTGTATTTCTTTATGAAAAAAAAAAAACGTTTTTTTTTTTTTTTTTTAAACGTTTTCCAGTTTGAACGTTAAGTATCTTGTCTTTGCAGTCTATTCAATTGAATATAGGTGGAAAAGGATTTGCAAATCATTGTATTTTGTTTTTATTTACGATTTACACAACGTGCCAACTTCACTGGTTTTGGGGTTTGCATATTATTAATTGAGTTTATTTTAACACTAAATGATTTATTCAGTTAATTGAGTCCTTCATCCATCCATCCATTTTCTACCGCTTGTCCGCATAATTAATTGATACTTATGGTATACTTATTTTTCTAACGTTCCATCCATCCATCAATCCATCCATTTTCTACTCGGGTGGAAGGCCACGTATACCCTGGACAAGTCGCCACCTCATCGCAGGGCCAACACAGATAGACAACCATTCACACTCACATTTACACAATAGGGCCAATTTAGTGTCGCCAATCAACCTATACCCAGGTGCATGTCTTTGGAGGTGGGAGTAAGCCGGAGTACCCGGAGAGAAGCCACATAGTCAGAGGGAGAACCAGCAAACTCCACAAAGAATGACCCCAAGCCCGGGAGTCGAACCCTGGACCTTCTCGCGAACCACCAAGCCTAAGGTTTATGTGCTAATTAAATAATAATATTTCTGATTAACACATGGTTTCATATCATTTGACAATGTCTATCCTGTTAAACTGTAAGTAGATTAGATATAATTATTGAATATGATTAAAATCAAGAGTAAGATTACTAATTCAGGGTTAATATTTGTGTGGGCCCCAGGTCCTTCTGTAGTCGAAAAGTTGGGCCCGAGGTCAAAAAGGTTAAGAACCACTGGATTAGAAGACTCCCTATTGCCTGCATTGTTAGCTGACTCTTGCTAGCAGTTTTTCTCGAAATACATGTGTCTTCTTGTCTCACATAAGCATTGTGGAGGGTGGGCAAAATCCCCAAAAAGTGCAGTTCCGTTTTAAATTCAAGTTTGAGTGAAAAAGTTTAAAGATTGTTTAAATCACTTGAGCGTGGAAAAAAAATATTGTAATGTGGTTGGATGGCCTCCAAACACAATTCTGCCAAGGACCCCCAAAATAGCCTAGAATGTGGGAGTGTCAAACGTGCAAATCTCAAACTACAGAAGACTGACTTATGCTTCCAATGACGTCAAACGAACCCTGAAATCTTGCAGAGACACATAAATAAAATATACGATATGCCAGCTGGGTGCAACCACACATGTCGATGGAAGAGGTTTCAGCTCCCAAAGAGTGAATGTGATGTCATGAGATGGCCAAACAAACAATGAAGAGTGTGCACGTGTTGTCTGAGACAAATGTTGTGTTGGACTCACTGAAGATCATATTAAAGTAAAAATAATCAGTTCCATCTCTTTGTTGGTGAGTCTTATACTTCGTGGCCTCGCTTGGCATTAAAACTTCCACGTGCGAGTTGGACTCGCTGAATAAATTCATGATTGTGCTGCAGCAGAGTTAATTTTTCATGCACCGCAAGTGTTGCAAAAATGACAAACAGAGCGTAATATATGTTGCTCCCCCTCGTTCACCGATAAAGCAGCGGCCGGCTGCAAGTCCTCTCTGGGTTTTCTCATGTGCACACAGACATACCTTACATTTTCTCCTTATTTCTCAAATATCAACTCAATTTAGATTCAGACTGGAGTTTTTGATGTGAAGCTAAATTTCTGAAAGGAAGTAAGTAATGTGATCCTAACTAATTCACAGTGAAATGTTTTCTGGGTGTTTTAACAGTTTTTTATGTATTATGTGTAGTCGTTGTTTTTGTAAAGGAGCGAGTTTTGGAAAATAACCATGGCTTCAAATGTTATAGTATACATTCAACATACATTTATTTTCCCCTTCCTGATTTCTTACAATGTTGCATGTTTGTCACTCTTCGTTGTTCAGGAGAGAACACACAGAAACTAATATAAATAATAACAGAAGAAATTAATAAATTAAAGAGATGGTTTGACAAAAACAGACTATCCTTGAACCTCAGTAAAACTAAAATAATGCTATTTGGTAACAGTAGAAGAGAAATTCAAACACAAATACAAAAAGACGAGACATTGCAAGACTACCGTATTTTCCGGACTGTAGGGCGCACCGGACTATAAGGCGCACTGCCGATGAGTGGGTCTAGTCAGGTCTATTTTCATACAAAACGCACACCGTATTATAAGGCGCATTAAAGGCCTACTGAAACCCACTACTACCGACCACGCAGTCTCATAGTTTATATATCAATGATGAAATCTTAACATTGCAACACATGCCAATACGGCCGGGTTAGATTAGTAAAGTGCAATTTTAAATTTACCGCGAAATATTCTGCTGAAAACGTCTCGGTATGATGACGTTTGCGCGTGACGTCACGGATTGTGCGGACATATTGGGACACCATTGTGGCCAGCTATTAAGTCGTCTGTTTTCATCGCAAAATTCCACAGTATTCTGGACATCTGTGTTGGTGAATCTTTTGCAATTTGTTTAATGAACAATGAAGACAGCAAAGAAGAAAGCTGTAGGTGGTATCGGTGTATTAGCGGCTGGCTGCAGCAACACAACCAGGAGGACTTTGAGTTGGATACGCGCTACCGTGAGTACAGCTTTGGCTTCCAAACATTTGATCGCTTGCTCGTACGTGCGTGCCGCCATGTGCATGTCACGTACGTAACTTTGGGGAAATATATGTGCTATATGAACTTTACGGAGGTGAACGGTACTTTGGGCTGTGGAATTGAGTGTGTTGTGCGGGTGTTTGATTTGTATTGGCGGGTTGTATGGACGAGAGGGGGGAGGTGTTTGTTATGCGGATTAATTTGTGGCATATTAAATATAAGCCTGGTTGTGTTGTGGCTAATAGAGTATATATATGTCTTGTGTTTATTTACTGTTTTAGTCATTCCCAGCTGAATATCAGGTCCCACCCGCCTCTCACAGCATCTTCCCTATCTGAATCGCTTCCACTGCCCTCTAATCCTTCACTCTCACTTTCCTCATCCACAAATCTTTCATCCTCGCTCAAATTAATGGGGTAATCGTTGCTTTCTCGGTCTGAATCGCTCTCGCTGCTGCTGGCCATGATTGTAAACAATGTGCAGATGTGAGGCGCTCCACAACCTGTGACGTCACGCTACTTCCGGTACAGCAAAGGCTTTTTTATCAGCGACTAAAAGTTGCAAACTTTATCGTCAATGTTCTCTACTAAATCCTTTCAGCAAAAATATGGCAATATCGCGAAATGATCAAGTATGACACACAGAATGGACCTGCTATCCCCGTTTAAATAAGAACATTTCATTTCAGTAGGCCTTAAAAGGGGTCATATTTTTCTTATTTTTTTCTAAATGTAAAACACTTCCTTGTGGTCTACATAACATGTAATGGTGGTTCTTTGGTCAAAATGTTGCATAGATTATGTTTTACAGATCATCTTCATGCCGCTTTCTGACAGTCGCTTCAGGATGCGCCGTTTTGTGGGCGGTCTTATTTACGTGCCTCACCTTCAACAGCGTCTTTTCTCCGTCATCTTTGTTGTAGCGGTGTAGCGTGCAAGGAAGAAGTGTCAAAACTGTTTAAATGACATTCAGACTTTACATAAATTAATAACGGAGCAGCATCTCCTCCTCCATGGCTCACTAGTGCAATAACAACGCTGGAAATGTGTCCCGTGAAAAACCGTCAGACCGGAACGCTAAAGTTCCTTGTGTGAATAATGTAAAGTCACTACACCGGTATGTTTTAGCGCTTTCATGGCGAGTTTACTGACAGATATAAGTAAGAACTTTACACTACTTTATATTAGAAATGGCAACAGCGGAGGATGAATGTCACATAACAAGAAAATAGAGGAAAAGAAGAAGCTTATTGACTACGGTGTCGGCACCGACAACAAAGGCTGACACGCGCAAATACAGATCAGCAGTTACCAGAAGGTAAGAAAAGTTGATTTTGCATAATATTGCGAAACAAAACGCCAGATAATATGTCTTACCTTATACACACACCATAATAATACTCATATGTTGAAGCACAGTACAATCCATCAAGCGGTGCGGCTTCAACACTTATCAAAGTCGTAGTAAAACATTTTGATAGATTTTTGAGCACCGTTGGAATGTTCTATATTTTCAATGGAACATATAACATTTTGGTGTTGTTTACTTGAGTCATATTGCAGTCTACACGTATCTCGTATATGTGACTCCCATCTACTGGTCACACTTATCATTTCACCGTGTACCAAATAAAATAGCTTCGAGGTCGGTAAGCACAACCAAAATGATTCCGTACATTAGGCGCACTGGGTTGTAAGGCGCACTGTCGAGTTTTGAGAAAATGAAAGTTCATAGTCCGAAAAATACGGTAAATGAAGTCCAATTTTTGGGTGTAATAATTGATGATAAAATGAACTGGAAATCTCATATAAAAATATGCAACATAAGAAGAAATACATTAATAATGAATAAATAAAAATATGTATTGGACAAAAAAATCATTTAATATTCTCAAATGCTTGCTCGTGTTACCATATCTGAGTTATTTTGTAGAAATATGGGGAAATAACTACAAAAGTATGCTTCAGTCACTAACCATTTTAGTGACTGAAGTGTTTTAGAGGTTAGAATAATACATAATGTTGGATTCAGAGAACATACAAACACGTTATTTATTGACTCAAAAATATTGAAATTATGCATTTAAAAAAAAATACAACCTGCTACCCAAGGCCGTACAACAATTCTTCTCACCAAAAGAGGAGAAATAAAACCTCAGAATTTTTTTTTACTTAAAAAATGTGTATGCACGTACAACGCTTAAAACCTTTAGTAAATCAGTATGTTGAATTAAATTATGGATTTGATTAAAGTAATCAAACAATGTACTAATATGATGCAGTGTTAGAAACTGTTCAAACTCAAAGTGTTGACAAAGTTCAAAGAAGAAAAATCATGATAAATATTTATTCAACTCATTATATGAAATACAACTAACTTCCCTATTTATTTATTTATTATTGTTTTTTAGAACGTTATCATTTACAGAGTAAATTGTAAACAAATTGAGAACAGGAAGTGAACAAAAGTGTTAGCCATTGCAATGAAATGCAAAAGGGGTAGGATTAAATAAATTCTGCTTCTTCATACACTTTTTTGAACATGTTGAAAAGAGAAACTGAAAATGTTGATGTATCATGCTGTAATTGTATGCATTTTCAAAATAAACTCAATCCATCAACCATAAATGTTTCAATCAATCCAAATGTATTTATACAGCCTTTAATCACAAGGGCTACACAAACTCACACTGACATCCCCTGGGTTAAACCCACATCCCAGCAAAGAAAAACTCAAAAAACCCTGGCTGGGGAAAAAGAAAAAACTTTGATAAGGGCCCACAAATGTAGGGACCCCCTTTCCACGGTGATCAGCTGCATTGGAAGTTGAGTGGGTATAATTATTGAATGATTACATTAATAGATCATGTGGCAGTCCAGTCCATTGAGAAGCCAACAGGGCTTCTCAAAAGGGGGTCTTCTTCCGGGCTCAGCCTGGTCAGCTACACAGTGAAGCCCACGGTTGTACATGGAAGAGTGGTCCACCCTGGGTCACAACCCAGGTCAGCTAGCACTTCTTCCAGACAGGTACCTCTCCAGAATTATACCCGTGGCCACCTGGTATCCTCTCCCGGCAGGAGAGGGGGGACAGAGCAGAAAAGTGACAGATCAACTTGTCTAAAACGGGGTCGATACAAAAGCTACATAAACAAGTTTTAAGGCGAGACTTCAATGCTTTTACTGAGGCCACATCTCGAACTATTGGCGGTCGGGCATTCCAGAGTACTGGAAACGCTGTGGAGCCTGCAGACGTTTTTAGGGCTCTTCGGATCACTAATAAGCCTGCGCTTTTGGAACACAGATTTTGGGCTGAAATACAATTACACATTACAATCGGCAAGATAAGATGGTGCTAGACCGTTCACCAGACCATTTAGTATTTTTTACGTAAGTAACAAAACCTAAAAGTCACACATCATGGGTACCGGGAACCAGTGCAGGTGGGCCAGTATAGACTTTGTCCTGGTCAAAAGTCTAGCAGCCACATTTTGTACTAATTGCAATCGTTTAATGCCGTACATGGGGAGTCCCGAAAATGATAAGTTACAGTAATCAAGACGAGATGCAACGAATGCATGTAAAATGATCTCAGCGCCACTGGCAGACAAAATAGGTCACATTTTAGCGTTATTGCTAGCGTTATTGCTGAGATAAAAGAAGATTCAGCTGAAACGAGAGAGTTGGGTCAAATATGATGCCGAGATTTTTTGCAGAGTTGCTTGGTACAATTGTTTTATTGTCGAAATTAATGTGGTATCCTTAAACGAGTGTCTGTGTCCAGCCGGACCGATTATCAACATCTCCGTTTTCTTGAATATAAGATCAAAAAGTTGCCGGACATCTATTGTTTAACTTTATTAAGACACGCCTCCAGATGACTGCAATCAGGTGTCAACTTTAGGGGTATGTAAAGTTGGCTGTCAGCCTAACAGTTTGATAGTTTACAGACTTACGTATTAGACAAACTTAACCCAAGTAAATACAAAATACAGTTTTTAAGTGATCATTTTATTTAATAAAGAGGACCTAGGGGTTAGTGCGTCTGCCTCACAATATGAAGGTCCTGGGTTCGATCCTGTGCTCAGGATCTTTCTGTGTGGAGTTTGCATGTTCTCCTGTGACTGCGTGGGTTCCCTCCGGGTACTCCGGTTTCCTCCCACCTCCAAAGACATGCACCTGGGGCTGGGGATAAGTTGATTGGCAACACTAAATTGGCCCTAAAGTGTGAATATGAGTGTGAATGTTGTCTGTCTATCTGAGTTTGCCCTGCTATGAGGTGTTCTCCCACTCCTTTGTGAGTGCGCTTTTTAAATAATATTCTTGCGCCGCCGTCTTGGACAATTTTTTTCATCTTCTGGCCACATTGTCGGAGTCTTCCTCAAGCTCCCTCCCACCCATCCCTTTTGTCTGGGAGGGACGCACAGCTACCTCCTGCTTCAACTATGGCACCCAAGACGCCACAGCCGCCATTTCCAGTGCTTCCTCCAGTGGGTCTGTCACCGATGCCATCTCTAGTCTTCTTCCAGTGAGTCCGACGATGCCACAAGTTCCTCCAGTGTTCCCCAGCTTCTCCAGTGGGTCCGAAGCCATCTCTGCTTCCAGTGGGTCTTCCGACGACGCCACCTTCACCTCCAGCCCAGCAACCTGCTAGACCTCCAGCCCAGCAGCCTGATAGACTTCCAACTCAGCAGCATGTTAGAGCTCCAGCCAAGCAACCCGCTCGTTTGCTGCAGAGGCGCCCATCGGGTTCCCACAGTCCTTGCCTGCTGTGGAAGCGCCCACTTGGCGCCCATACTACTCTTCCTCGTCAGCGGCAGGGGCGTGCACCACGCACGCATCCACCTTGCTGGCATCCTGCTTGTCAGTGCCGTCTGAGACTCTTGCGTGGACTTCCGCAGCGTTCACGCAACTGCCTGAAACCCCCACGCCAGCTGCAGTGACGTCACTCTCGTCGTCGGCACCGGACTCATCCCCGCTGGCTTCGAGGTCATGTGGCTGGCGACCCTCCACCAAGATTTCCCAGACTTGTGTATTTTCCTTTATTTCCTTTTCACATCTTGAATCTGTTTGGCTTGGGGGGGCATCCTGTCACTCTCTTGCGACTATTTTAGACTTGCATTGTTTTTTTCATGTGTGTGTAATGTTTCAGTTCCTGTCCGGGGCTCTTATTTTGTATTGTCACTTCCTCTGTCTTGTCGTTGCGCACTGGCTCCCACACCTGTCCCTGATTGGCAACCTCAGGTAAGGTCAGTTAATGTTTATGACTTTAACCATAGAAACAGACACTGTTCAAAAATTACATGGGCTGTATGCCAGAGTTCTAAAGCAAATATCACTGATGTCCTAAAATAAAAGAAAAGGCTTGTCTTGATTTTGCAAAAGTACATTAAAAACTAAAAATATTATAAACAAGACATAATTGAAACAATGATTAAAAGTGAATAACTCACAATAAAAGCGCTGCACACTACTTCCTGCCTGACTGCATTGAAATAAATAATATATACTCATAATATTCATAATGAATTTTGTATGAAATATATGAAATAAGAGGGCCATTGGTTATTACATTTACTTTTAGCCCTGTGGTTGTCTTACATGGGTTTCCACCTTCCTAATATACTGTATTGTCCCAGACTAGTCAGGAAGGATAAACCAATAAAAAAGTATAATCAAACAAAAATGTCATGACCCCCCTGTTCTACCCCCAGTCAAAGACAGCTGTTGTTAACCACATGCTCTGTGTTGATCGCTGTGGTCTGGACCCCAGGATGCAGAGACAGCCGGCTAAGTGCAAGTACAAATCATTCGATTAGGGGAAACCAAACAGGGATGATGTTGTAGAGAAGGCAAAGGAAGCATAGGGAAAGCCTTGCACGTTTAGAAACAAAGCAAAAATGATCCAGCCTCGTCAGTAGGAGGCTTTCTGATTGGCAACCAATAACAGGTGGGTGCTGACTGCCAATCAGAGACAGGTGAGGGAGCCAGCGCTCAGAACAGAGGGGAGGTAGTGGCAAATGGAGGCAAACATGAAATGGAAATAGGAGTGCTGGACATAAAATGAAATAAAATACTAGAAACTAATATAACTGCCATGAGAGATCATGACATTAAAATGCTATAAACCAAGCCACTTTAGGTCAATAAGGGATGGGTATTGTTCACATTTGTGTTACAGATCACACTCCTGCCACCTCTCTGTCTGCTGTGCGCTCTGCTGAGCGGGACAAGCACACGGGCGTTCCCCTCTGGCTTCAGTCGCGCGTAAATCAGGAATCAACACACCTGCCGTTGATGAGAGACCTGCCTTCATAAGCCAGCGCATCCTGAGGTCCAGTGCCAGAACGTAGCTACTCGTACCAGTACAGTAAGCCCATTACGTCTCCAGCTTCTTTGCATGTGCCTTATCGCTCTCTGTGTTCTTCCCCCGTTGTGCTCATTTTATCCTGTGTTGTGTCGTCATCCAGCTTCCCGTCTTCCTTCCCCGTTGTCGAGATGTGTGTCTCGTCTTCCCGGACCCCCTTTGGACTCTCTGCTGCCTCTCTGGATCTCAACCTCACGCCTGCCCTTTGACCACGCGCCTCACTCCAGCTCTTGACCTTCCGCCTGTCTTTGGACTTCCGACCCTGCCTTTCTTTCTTTGGACTTCCGCCTCGATTGCAACACGCACCCTCAACACCCTCTGGTAACAACTCACATATACCGTCCACACATAGTCACACTTCAGTCATTTGGATTACGCACACACCTCACGTACATTCTCGTCTGTCAATAAACACGCTGACAGCTAACAACGTCACTGTCTTCCTGCCGTCTCCTTCTCCAGCTGTACCGTTACAATTTCAACCAATAGAGTACCAATTCTCAGTACCTTGGAATCGATTACAGTACTCAACTGTACCATTTTTGGTACTTATGTGTGAGTTAAAAAATCTCATTTTTTATTGAAACATAAAAAAATGAGCTAATTACGGTAGTTGCTGTCCAGTTGGTATATCTTGTTTTATTGTAACATTTCTGAGTCTCATTTGTTTGATATTAAATTGCAGTTAAATTAGATGGCAATAGTATATAGTTTATGGTATGTATTTTTGTTTTTGTTGCGCTCTAAAAAGTGTTAATACTATAAGTATTGTACTTATTATGCACCGGCTGTTTGATTGTAACGTGCATCTTAGTTGTAGTTTTAATTAACAAATTTGGAGGTATTAAAATTGCCATGTAATGTCACCAATGCTAATCAGTAGCATGTCAATAGTGCATGTTTGGAAAAGTTGAGCCTTACTTTACTTAGGTTGGAATGTTTTTGAGTCAAGTACTTTGTTGGCATTAAAAATCGCAACATTACCTTGAGGTAGTTTGGCTTAGTCCACTCTCAATGCTGCTGGAGTGATCGCCAAGTGCCTAAGTGCGAAGTCGGCAGCCGAGCGTGACGTCACTTGCAACCCAGGTACTCCATAATGGCACCGTTGGATTTTACGTGAATCGATGTTCAGTAGGACCGGCGGGATTCGGTCGGTGCCAAAAAAGTATGGGATTCGGTACCCATCCCTAAGGTCAATATATGCTAAATTATCTGAACAAAATATTCACATTTTAGCTTTGTGTTATAGATGACAAAGCAAATTGGTGTAATATATGAATTAAATGAATTTCATCTTTACAATATGCAGAGGGTTAATCAACATTTTCAGGATTTTTTTTTCCCGTTAAGATACAGTACATCCCAAAACCTTATGTGAATCACATGATTAAGAGGCAATTTGATTTTCAATCATACAGAACCAGACACATGCACACATCTTTTGAGAGACTGAGTGGATCTGTCTGCACTGCAGTGGATATGCACTCCTCCACATTCAACAGACGACTTGCCTATTTTTAGAGAAGATGACTGTAGAGGGCTCGCGTCTTTATGTGGGACCCTTCTGCAGCCCCTCCTCGTCCTGCACGTCTGATTGTGTTTCTATACAAAGTCAGGAAGCTGTCTGGCCTTTGAGAGGTGCTTGTTGTGAGGAAACACACATGCATGCCGGGCACAAGTCCAGTAAGTCCTGGGACTCTGCACACTTCACTTTTAGGCCCTGCTCTCCATTCATTCTGTAAAACACATACCGACTGGCAGCATTGTTATCGTGCCAGTGTGACATACTGACATCTCAATCCGAATAATATTACATTATAAGCAATAAATGAAGGGTATGTATGAGAACGTAAACTAAAAATTAATTATTTTATAAGAATATTTAATCTTGACGTTGACACAAAATTGTAGCAAATAACGTTTTATTTATTTATTTTTTCTGCCCAGAATATAAAATATTAAATGCATAAAAATAATCTTTATTAATATTTGTTTATTTTCCATCCATCCATTTTTTCGGCTTGTCCCTCTCGGTCGCGGGTGTCGCTGGAGCCTAACCCAGCTGCATTCGAGCGGAAGGTTGGGTACACCCTGGTCAAATTCGCCATATATGTATTTTATAATTTTCATTTATTTAAATGTATTTTGATTTTGAGAACGGTTCATAATGTGTAATATGTGCAATGTTCATTGAGCAAAATTAATACTCGCTTCCATTTGGGTCCATTTTTTGCATTTGTTGTTGATTATTGTTGTTTACACCATAATAAACTTTCATAATCACACATAATAGAATAATACTTTTGTATTTTCTCATTATTAAATGGGCTACATACCCACATGCATCTAGAGAGAGAATATATTTGTATTATTCTGCTGTCTGATGTTATCATTGCCATTTTTTGCATTTGTTGTTGATTATTGTTGTTTACCCAATAATAAACTTTCATAATCACACATAATAGAATAATACTTTTATATTTTCTCGTTAAATGGGCTACATACTCACATGTATGTAGAGAGAGAGACTATATTTGTATTATTCTGCTGGGTCTGATGTTATCATTGCCATATTACTAATCATAGCTTAGTTTGCACATAGATAACAAGTTAGGTATTCATTTACTGTGAGTAAGTATCCACTGTGAGTGGCAAAAATGTTCTAAAAAATACATATATCATATGTGCCTCCTGTATATACAAGGGCGTGGAAGTGGGGGCGTGGAAGTGGGGATGTTTTACCAGGGCCCCCAAGCACAGGAGGGCCCTGAGGCTTTTGTTAAGTTTAAAGATTTTTTGCCATTTAAATATTAAATGCATATTTTTTAAAAGATATCATTTTTTTAATAATATGGTTGCTTGAATCAAATAAGGAAGTCTAAGACTATCAACATGCCCTATCAAAAATGCAAAATGGTTCTTCCCACTTGGATGGTGGCAAGTAATGTCATAGCAAGTGACGTCATAGCGTCATCAAAGCTCACCAACGTTTTGGAACAAGAATGAGGTAATAGAAGAAAAGGTAAAATTACAATAAATCTACAGTATCTGTGGCAGCATAGGAGAAAGTAAAAATAATAATGCATATATTAATTTCACTTATGCTACTCATTGCACATAACTGTAGAGCTTTCAAGGACCCTTAATTAAAGATAGAAACAGAGGCGTCATTAGTTTTTAAAGACAGAGATATTTACCTACTCTAATGATTTGTATAATCCGCAGATGATAATCATGCAGCTAATCTCTGAAGTAAAGGGAAACTTGACAGATTTATAATCATATTTAAGTGAAAAATGACACGTTTTTATGATTATTTAAATTCATATTCTGGCCACTTTGTATTGAATGTGTTTGCACTTTTGTTCTGTGTGAATAGGGGCGGTGACGTTGGGTTTAGGGTAGAATGGAGGGGACCTTTACGAGTCGTGTGTATAGGGGCCCAGAATTTGGTCCTATAAGCCCCTGCCTATTCATGTGTATACGTATGTTTGCGCCAAAAAATTGTGACAAAGATCATTAATAATGTATTAAAATAATAATTGTAAGTAAAATAAATTATTATAAAGATCAGGGGTACCCAAACTACAGCCCGTGGCCCGGATCCGGATCTGTATTTTACTGTATTTGACTATATTTGTATTGTCCAGGGTGTACCCCGCCTTCCACCCGAATGCAGCTGAGATAGGCTCCAGCACCCCCATCGACCCCAAAAAAGGGACAAGCGGTAGAAAATGGATGGATGGATGTATTGTGGGAGTAAATAAGTTTCAGTTTTTCCCCTAACCTTTTTGGATATGAAAAACCTCATCGGGTATGTATTAGAGATGTCCGATAATATCGGCCTGCCGATATTATCGGCCAATAAATGCTTTAAAATGTAATATCGGAAATTATCTGTATTGTTTTTTTTTATTATCGGTATTGGTTGTTTTGTTTTTTTGTTGTTGTTTTTTTAAATTAAATCAACATAAAAAACACAAGATACTCTTACACTTAGTGCACCAACCCAAAAAACCTCCCTCCCCCATTTACACTCATTCACACTCATTCACACAAAAGGTTTGTTTCTTTCTGTTATTAATATTCTGGTTCCTACATTATATATCAATATATATCAATACAGTCTGCAAGGGATACAGTCCGTAAGCACACATGATTGTGCGTGCTGCTGGTCCACTAATAGTACTAACTTTTAACAGTTAATTTTACTAATTTTCATTAATTACTAGTTTCTATGTAACTGTTTTTATATTGTTTTACTTTCTTTTTTATTCAAGAAAATGTTTTTAATTTATTTATCTTATTTTATTGTATAATTTTTTTTTAAAAAGGACCATACCTGGTTGTCCAAATTAGGCATAATAATGTGTTAATTCCATGACTGTATATGTCGGTATTGGTTGATATCGGTAATTAAGAGTTGGACAATATCGGAATATCGGATATCGGCAAAAAAAGCCATTATCGGACATCCCTAGTATGTATTGTTTTCCATGAATAAGCGCAGAATATTAATAACTGAAGGAAACAACCCTTTTGTGTGAATGAGTGTAAATGGGGAAGGGAGGGTTTTTGGGTTGGTGTACTAACTGTAAGTGTATCCTGTGTTTTTTTATGTTGATTTAATAAAAATAAAATTTCAAAAAATTTAAAAATAAGCTAAGCTTCTTCCTACTCCTTTTCGGACGTGCTGTGATGAAACAACTGGAAATATGTGATGAATGTTCGAAATAAACTGGAACTGAACTGAACTGAACTTAAATGCATTGTTTTTACTTAACTTACTTAAATGTGATTTCTTCTTGTTCTTTTTACTAATATAAGCAAAGGCGACCGTGAAAACACACTGAAAATACGTATAAAAACCATTTTGAGCACTTATACTAAAGGTTAGTGCGTACAGTACAATGACGTTGACTTACGCACTAACAACAAGTGTAAGTACGGAAGTGTGCGAATCGGGACTGCGAGTGTGCAGTGAGGCCGGGGGAGGGCCCGGGTCTTCCTGGCACAGCTGAGGCGGATCTCCAGCCTGATTACGTCCACATAATTGATGACCTAATTGAAGAGTGGGAGGAGGAGAAAAGTTAACTTGTTCCTCCTGCGCACACTTCCACAGCTGAGGGCATTGATGTGATCGCAGAGGCGTCCAGCGTTTTACTCGCACTTCTTTCCCCCATCTTCCACCCTCACACACGGAGCACAAATCCACTTTTTCACCTTAGCCGCGTTTCCTTTTTCTCTCTCACGCCCCCTTTTTTCCCTTCTTTTTTGGGGGAACATTTCCTCTTTCGAGGCACCAATTGTCTTCCGAAATATTAAAAGAGAACCCTGTCACCGCCTCACCTCGCCACCTCAAGTTGAACGGTCTCCACCGGACTGTCACCGCAGCCGCAGCCCACTTTGGGGGCACTCACACCCGGCTCGCAAGCACTCGGCGCCGCGGAAGAAACGGCATCTTCAACATGAGCCTCAAAGCGGACACGGAGCCCAGCAACAACAACGTCTCCATGGAGGAGGAGGTCAGCTTCACCCTTTTCATTAAATATTTTAATAAGGTTTCAACACTAATTTAAACAATTGTTGCTTTAGTGTCCATTTGTCCAAGGGTTCCATTTTGTTTTTTGTTGACCCTTGGAAATATACTGAAATTTAAACGTAATATTTTACAGTATGTTACTCAATTTCATTTGCCCTATATTATTAGCCTTGTTAATGTACAAAATATATCAAAAGTGGCCACAGCATTATTTTATTATGTTTGTGGGAAATAAACTCCTAATAGAAAAATGTTCCTATAGCCACACACTTGTTTTGAGTTGTCTATATTTTGCTGAGTACCAGCGTCCTCTACAGTGGACGTTTTTTCTTTTTCATTTGTAAGTTACAAAAAAAAGAGCAGTACACAAAACAATTGTTTTTGGGTTTTATAGAACGGGGGTGTTTGTGGGAAATAAACTCTAATAGAAAAAATGTTCCTATAGCCACTTTTTTTTTTGACTAGTCTATATGCTGCTGAGTACCAGCGTCCTCTACAGTGGACACTTTTTCTTTTTCATTTGTCAGTTACAAAAAAAAGTGCGGAATGCAAAACACAATTGTCCACTGCAGAGGATGCTGTTTTTTGTTTTTTGTTTTGTTTTGTTTTTTAGAACCGGGGGTGTACAATGTCTGGCCTATTAAGGCAATTTTTCAATGGCAAGCCTTTTTTTTATTTTCAAAAGTAGAGTTCATTATTGATGAGCTAAGTTAGAGAATAGAAATTTCCTATGGCACCCATGATAAAATGGCGATATATTCAGATGGCTAATATTTCGCATAAATTGGATTGGTTTTTTGCATCTTTATTGTACCGAAAGTGGCCCCAGCATTCCCTTTGTGCATCATTCTGTGGGAGAAAAATGTTTTTAGCTACATACTGCAATACAACTAATTTCATGATATCTATAGTTTTCATTAGAACATTGATTTTAGGAAATAATTGTTGGATTATTGACTAGTTTAGATTCATACAAACGGTGTCCTCTGCAGTGGACATTTTGTTTTGTCACGTCATTTGTCAGAGTTGGCATAAAAAGCACTGTTATTCAAAACACAAATGTCCACTGCAGAGTACACTGGTTCTTAAAGGGCTATATATAGAACAGGGGTGTGCAAAGTGCAGCCCAGGGGCCATTTTTGGACTTCAACCTTGTATTTAAAAAAATAAAATAAAAAATAAGTTAATTGTCGATGAGCTAAGTTAGATAATACACATTTCCTTTGCGACCCATAATAAAATGCCAATATGTTCAGATGGCTAATATTTCGCATACATAGGATTGGTTTTTAGCATCTTTATTGTACCAAAAGTGGCCCCAGCATTCCCTTTATGCTTCAGTCTGTGGGAGAAAAATAAACTAATATACAAAATATTCTTAGATACACATACTGTAATAAAACTAATTTCATGTTACCTATAGTTTTCATTAGAACATTGATTTGAGAAAATTGTTGGATTATTGACTAGTTTAGATTCATACAAACGGTGTCCTCTGCAGTGGACATTTTTGTTTTGGGTCCACATCATTCGTCAGAGTTGGCAAAATAGCACTGTTATTCAAAACACAAATGGCCACTGGTTCTTAGTGGGCTATATATAGAACAGGGGTGTGCAAAGTGCAGCCCAGGGGCCATTTTGGGACATCAACCCTTTATTTAAAAAAAGTTAATCATCGATGAGCTGTTAGATAATGCACATTTCCTATGCTACCCATAATAAAATGCCAACATGTTCAGATGGCCCCAGTGTTCCCTTTATGCTTCAGTCTGTGGGAGAAAAATAAACTAGTATAGAAAAATGTTCTTAGCTACACATACTGTAATAAAACTAATTTCATGATATCTATAGTTTTCATTGGAACATTGATTTTAGGAAATCTTTTTTGGATTATTGACTAGTTTAGATTCTGCAGTGGACATTTCGTTTTGGGTTCACATCATTTGTCAGAGTTGGCAAAATAGCGCTCGTATTCAAAACACAAATGTCCACTGCAGAGAATGCTGGTTCTTAGAGGCTATATATAGAATGGGGTGTGCAAAGTGCAGCCCATAGACCATTTTTGGACGTCAACCCTTTATTTAAAAAGTTAATTGATGAGCGAGGTTAGACCAATTTCATATTACACAAAGCCAATTTAGTTATTCTGTTCAGATAGCATATATTGACAAACAGTGCATCTTTAATGTACACAATGTATCCCTTTAGTTTTTCTGGATATGGGCCCGCCCTGGAAAAACATCCCTGGTATAGAATATTAAGAGCAACACATACAATAAAACAAAACTGTTTGCCCTTTTTCAACAATTTCCATCCCAAGATGCAGTCATTTGTTTTGAAAGACTTTTAAAACTTTTTTTTTTTAATGTTGACAAGTCTAAATATTTTTTTTCAAGTGTTGTCTTTTTCCAGCTGCCATAATTTGTCTTTGTGGCCAGCTAAGTTTTCCTGACGAATGACTCCTTAAGGAGACCCAGTGAGGGGGGTGTCCTGTGCCCTTTTGTTGCTCCTTTGTTCATTATCTCTATCAAAGTTTGTGTACTCGCTCGCCTCCTCGACTAATTTCCTCTCGGGCAAAGATCAGGAAGGGGGGACTATAAGCTGTTTTTGCAAATCTGTCCAAAAAAATTTAACTGTTTTTGTGGTTGAATATTGCATCACTCGCTATAGTAAGAAAAAAGCAGTATGGTATTTCCAGCTTTTCTGCCTTTTTTCTCCATGTTCAGGAAAAATGGCCTAGTGGCGGCAGTGTCGGGGCCGTTTGTCAGAGGAAGGAAATAGTGTCACGCTGTGCACTCTTGTCCAGCGCTGTTCCTCTGGCAGCCCCATTGTAGCCGCGGCCTCCTCGCCAGCTGAGAACTAATGGGCCCCGGTCTGCTCCGTTTGTTTCCACGGCCGCGCTGGGCTGCACACTGCGTCGGCCCTTATTGAGCGAGTCATGCACAACCATGGGTCCTCAGCAGGATCTTGTTTTTCTTTGCTCATTTTAGGGAGGATTTCTTTACTGTTAATGGATGACCTGCTTTTCAACATTTTCCAACCTTGAGGTCAGGACGTACCTAATTAGAGGGGACCTACAAAGTGATATTTTGCCAGCAATAGAATCACTATAGGGCAATGCAATAATGGATTTATAATGTCCATCGTACGTCACGTAACTAAAGTCTTGTATTGTAAAATGGCGCAATGAGCAGTGAAGCACAATGTTTAAAAACACCAGAGTAAAATGTTTTCATTTTCGAATTCAGTGTTGATTGAATCATATAAAAAAGTCATGCAGTATGATTTTTGTGTTGCTAGTGTAACAATAGTGTTACATGCCCCTCCCTAAGTGATATCGCTCGCACATGGATGATCGTGTGGGCCCTGTTTTGCGTGAAGTGCATGTAAAATTGTACCGCAAACTTATTCCTAGACCCTTCCTGTTCCGTCACTGATAGGATATAATTACACATTTCCCTGGAGATTCTCATGCATTAAATACATGTCTTTATTAAAGTGTGAAAACAAATAATGGAGGGTGGGGGGAGTGCATGCAAACACAATTCTGCTTAGGGCCCCATTTTAGCCATGGGTGGCCCTGGTTATCACCATTTGTCCCACATAGTACCAAGAGGTCACCAAATTACAATGGCTGTGAGAAAAATAAAATGTTGTGCTTATTCTAATGAGTAATCCAAAATAAAGTTGAGGTTTTATTCAGCTAGTAAACGAAGATGTCACTAGTGAATATTAGATCGACACATTATGTACAAAACAAAGCTTGAAGGTGTAAACTGTTCATTTCAGGTACGGACGTTGTTCGTCAGTGGCCTACCAGTCGATATCAAACCACGGGAGCTGTACCTTCTCTTCAGGCCATTTAAGGTATAGTATGTTACAGCACTCATAAGGGGAAATGTTTGTGCACTAAAACATTTTCTTGTTTAATTTCAGCATCAGGTCTACCACAAATAATGGATAAAGCCTCTTTTGAACATTGTAGCTGAAATCAAACAATCTCCCTGTTAATGAGTCTGAATATTTGCATATATGGAAATGAGGCCACATCATTGTTCGTCCAGGGCTGCGGACTCTACGGTTCATAAACACCCCTCCCACTCGTGTCCTAACTAACCAAATTGGAAGTGGTATTGCTCGCACATGGATGATCGTGTGGAATGTGTAAATGAGTAGCCCTCGCCACTGTCCACCCAACCCCGTGTGTGTGACCCAACTTCCCCATCGTTTTTCTTCCTGAAGTGAGCGTTCAAACATTGTAAAAAAACTTAAATGGTTTTTGTTACCCGTGCTGACACTGTTGCTGTGCGCTCGCTGCCTGGTAGGAACGTTTTGTGCGGGGTGCTTTAAGCACCTATTCAGGTTTCTTGCCTTTTCTTCACGTTTGCACACCGCAGCCTCAGGTGTAAAATTAACACTATCAACACAAAACATAACTGATCTAATAAAAGCACAGAATCGGAACTAATGGAAACCTGTCATGTGGAGCAAGATGAAATAGTTATAAGTGCCAGCACCTTGATAAAGGTGAGAAACACTTATAGAACTCAATAAAAAAACTTTTAGCAACATATGTAGGCGGTATCAACTTCACTTTCTACTCATTGGCCCAAAAAGTCTTCAATAACAGTAAAGGTAATATGAAATGGGCTGTTTGCAACTTGATCAATGTTACCTTTTTTAAGCAAACAAGACCACTTGCTGGCTTATGTTACCTGTAGGGGTTTAATGGAACATATTTTTAATGTCTATTTTTCTCAATTACTTATCCATCCATCCATTTTCTACCGCTTTTATATCGAAATAAATTGCTTTCAACTTGTCATCGTTGTCTGGTATACATGTAGGGAGTGTGTACATTCACAAAAGCAGTCTGAAAAAAGCAACAATTTGCAGTCATGTTAATAGCTAATTTTTGCTATTGGCTAACACACAAAGCTCATACAGGTGTCAAGTGCAGGCATAGTTAATGTCAGGAGCTGAAAGCCATTAGAGGGTGGGATATAATGCTTAAAATACATTAATTTAGCGCCCTTGAATATTCATGTAAATGTTGCAAACAGCCCATTTTCAAATATCCATTTAATTTGTATGTCACATCCAAATGTATTTTGTGGCATAGCCCAGGGATCAATACTGGGACCAAATTTGTTAAATATCCATGTAAACGACATCTGAAGTCACAAAGGACTTAAAGTTAGAATTTGCAGATACAACAGCATTTTGTAAGGAAAGATCACACACAAGCTAATGCAAATAGGAGAGAAGGGGACTACAAAAGTATGCTTCATTCACTAACCGTGGTACAGAAGGTCAGCTAGAGCAGTGAGAAGCAAACTTTTTTCACCAAGTACCACCTCAGGAAAAACTTGGCTCTCAAAGTATCACCATCATGACCAACATTAAAATACAGTAGCGTAGTAGGCCTAAGTATTCATTAAAACAAGGCAAAGGTTTTTATTTAACAAATATTTTATATTTTTGGCCTTTAACATTAGTTTGTAAAGTAACGTGTTTGAATATAGGAAAATAAACACTGTACTTTAATCAAGTGATTTTTTTAACGTACCACAGTTCAAGAATCACTGAGCTAGCGTAATGTATACCAGAACATCCAAATCCTTAATTCAAATTTCAATGATTTGGTGCATTTGCAAACACCTAAAATTATGTACGAAGCAAACTATAACCTGCTATCCAACAGTGTGTACGACTATTAACAAAGGAGAAATATAACCTTAGGGTGGCATGGCTCAGTTGGTAAAACCGCTATGCCAGCAACATGAGGGTTCCAGGTTCAGTTCCAGCTTCTGCCATCCTAGTCCCTGTCGTTTTTGGGCAAGACAGTTTACCCACCTGCTTCCAGTGCCACCCACACTTGTTTAAATGTAGTGTAAAGATGTAGATAATGGGTATCACTATGTAAAGCGCTGTGTCTCTATAGGACAAGGGCTATAGATATAATTCACTTCACCCTGGAGAAAAATGTACGTGTATGCAACACTAAACCTTTCAGTGTATCATCCGTATGTGGAATGGATTAAGCAGTGAAGTCAAAATACTAAAATGATTCAGTTAAGGAAACTGTTCAAACTCAGTTTATCAAGATTGTTTTCCTGGTACTTCTACGTTTTTCATAGGTTACCATGTATTCAATCCTTTTTAATCATGTGAATCAGAATTTAGTTATTTAATTTATTACAAATTATTACTTCATTATTTAATTTATTACAAATTGAGCACAGGAAGTAAACAAATGTGTAAAAAAAAATATATATATATATATTGCCGGGAAAGGGGTATGATTAAATAAACTCAGCTTTTTTCTTTTCGGACATGTCATGATAAACTGGAAGTGTTATGTATTATATTGTAAATCAATACATGTTCGAAATAAATGATAGCTAAACAACTCACTGTAAAATGGTAGATATTTAAGTATATTAAACAGATTGCTTTTTATTTATATGGGGCGAAATTTGTTTTCATCTGAACTTACTAATACATTTGGTCCGTTATCTGGTAGATCCCTAAATCTAAAAGTATCACATGATTTTTTTTTTCTTTCTACATTTAAAACACTTCCTTGGATGAACAATGTGGCCTCATTTCCATATGCAAATATTCAGACTCTTTAACAGGCAGATTGTTTGATTCCAGCTATATTTAAAACCAATGGTGGTTCTCTGGTCAACAATTTTGCATAGATTGTTTTACAAACTATCTTCAAACTGCTTTCTGGCCGTCCTTTCAAGATTCTTGGTTTTGGGGGCCGTCTTATGTTTTGCTCCACTTCAACTGTTCTCCCCATCATCCATGTTGTAGTTTTTGGTTTTCCATATCAAGTCGACTGACAGATAAGTTAACTGTACGCTCCTTTGTTTTAGAAATGGCAACAACGTAGGATGCATGTGCACGTACGAGCCAGTCTGCTCCACAAGAGGATAGAGAAAAAGAATAAACTTATTGACTACAGTGACAGACTCGCAAAAAGCTCTTGGTTAAAATTTTACCTTATGGAGATATCCGTTGACGTCTCTAATGGGGAAAAACGTCACAAGTTGAGCAAATTCCAAACAGCTCGTTTGAAGGAAGTATGAAGGAAGACAAGATTGTTTTATAAATATCTCTGGCATGCCTCTATGGTTTCATTTAAAATATTGGACTTATGTAGATCCCAAATACACAAACCGGTACCAATGCCTAAGAAAGGTTGGTTTTGTATAAGTCCCCTTTAAGACCCTGCATCATTTACGGCACACAGTAGTTTGTGGGTGGGGAAAATGTTTGACTTAATTTTAGTGTAACAAATGCAGCAGGAGCCATGCTGGCTGCCGACTGATCTCCAGCTGATGGCTCACCGAAGCAGGTCTCTCTTCCTTTGGCGAGAAGCGTTCATGCCTGACTTCCTGCATGTGACTCCACGGTATATAATTGGCTGTCTTTCTTCTCCGCAGGGTTATGAAGGGTCACTGATTAAGTTAACATCAAAACAGGTGAGATCTTCCGTCCACGCAAGGAACTGTTGATGCTAAAACAGACTTTCTTCATCGTAATGCCATTGTAGTTTCATATCATTTTCACTGCTTATTTCACACTTTTTTTCTTTCTCCGAGATGTGTGGTTGACTGTCGGTTTTTCCGTTGTCTTCCAGCCTGTTGGGTTTGTAACCTTTGACAGCCGGTCTGGAGCTGAGGCTGCAAAAAATGCTCTAAATGTAAGCACATTTCTGATTAATGCGCACACGTTTTGCTATCCCTTTATTTGTACTCTAACAAACATTGGGAGTGTTTGTTTTCTGGGCGGGAAAAAAATCCTCTACCGTCAATTACCAAGTCAACTCTTTCTGTCTTCTCATAATTCAATGGCAGGGACTTTTTTGGAAAAAGACGACAATCCTGTAGCATTACGGTAGTTTACTTTGACCTTGATACACATCCATTTTTTTAGTCTGGTGTAGCTTTCCTCATTTTGCATATCACTGCTTTACTATGAGACTTGTGCTAAAGCCACGTTTTAGTGTTTTTTGGACACATCTCCAGTAGTGTAACCCTATTTTTTTCCACCAGTAGGCCTAACACACTCTTATAGCCTAGACTTCCTTATGAGCATCACTTCTGTAGACACACCAGCAGCACACACAAATACACAGACTCCAAAATACTTCTCACTTGCATGTGGGCACAGCGCTTAGGGCACAAGAACACAAGCAGTGTAAAACCACTCCAAAAAAAATGCTACTAAAGTCTTGTCATCGGCCCTTTTCCTCGTCTCGCTCTCCTCCTGGCTTGTTGCGGTAGGATAAAGTCCTTCGATCATATGAGCTCACAATTTCATTGAGGAAGAAGAGATGAAGCCATGTTGAAATACTTGAGATATACATCCTTCCCCCCCTTAAACTGTTTTGCTGGAATGGAGGCAGTCGAGAGGAAGTGGGTGTATTCTTCCAATCCACAGGACAGACGGGCTCAAAGGGTACATCCTGAGTATTGAAACATGGCTGTAGGAAAGGACACGGTACAAGACTAAGAAGTACAGCCCCTTAAACTTAGCCCACCTCCTTTACCATCCAATGTCCTCCCCTCCGTCTCTCCCTCAGGGCATCCGTTTTGACCCCGAAAGCCCACAGACCCTGCGCTTAGAGTTTGCTAAAGCCAACACGAAGATGGCAAAGAGTAAGCTGATGGCCACACCGAACCCCACAAATATCCACCCCGCTCTAGGAGCACACTTCATTGCACGGGACCCATGTAAGTTGTACGGCTGCACCACTCTAGGCTCTCTCATTCACTCTCACTTGGGCAGTGCCGAACAAATCAGTCTTGTATGTTCTGGATTTACTGACTGAGGTCAAAGTGTATCTAACAAAAATCTAACCCACCCCGCACATGCATGCATCATCTCGATTCTTTAGCTGCTTTGCTTCCTTCCAGGGGGGAATTAACTTTGTGTTGACACATGTACATGATGGGGGTTATGCATTTGGTCAAATGGGTTTACATGAAGTACTCAACAAGATTACTTATTGAAAGTGCAAACATCAATATTCAAGAATAGAACTTGGTCAGCTTTCTTTCCACATGCCCTATAATTCCCAGATGACCTGACAGGGGCGGCACTGATCCCGGCCTCCCCGGATGCTTGGACCCCTTACCCGCTCTACACAACCGAGTTGACCCCCGGCCTTCCTCATGCGGCCTTCACGTATCCGGCGGCTGCAGCCGCTGCCGCCGCCCTCCACGCCCAGGTGAGGGACCAACCGGTGTGTCTCTTTCCTATCTTACATGTTTCCTTTTTCCTACATTTACTGTATGTTTGCTTGTTTTCCTAATTGGCGAACATACATTATAAAACCACAGCTGTTTTTTTAATGATCTGAGGTCTTAGATTTAAAATAATAAAAAATCTAAGCTTTTTCTCTTTTGGACGGTGACTAAGTTTATGTGCACACAATATTTCTGTAATAACCGGAATACTACAAACTAGGTAGATAGCCACAATTGACATGGGTCAATTCAGAGACCACCAATGGCAGAAAAACATAAGTAATTGAGACTCAAATAAAAATGTCTTGACTCATGGCTCGCTCCTCCAAACCCTATTACGCCCTGAGATCGGTAGGTCGTGAGTCATACCAAAGACTATAAAAACGGGACCCATTACCTCCCTGCTTGGCACTCAGCATCAAGGGTTGGAATTGGGATTTAATCACTAAAATGATTCCAGAGTGCGGCCACCGCTGCTGCTCACTGCTCCCCTCACCTCCCAGGGGGTGGAACAAGGGATGGGTCAAATGCAGAGGGTAATTTCACCACACCTAGTGTGTGTGTGACTATCAGTGGTACTTTAACTTTAACTATACCAACTAGACATTGTTTTCCTCCAATTTAGTATTACTTGCAAAAAAGAAAATTAGATTAAGCTCCAGAACACTCTTTAATTGCCATTGTTCCCTTGTGAAGATGGGAGCAAAATGCCTTATAGAATCCCGGTTTAAGCCCTTAATATTCATTAAACATCTTAAATGCAATTACATTTTAAAAATGTAAAAAATTCACTAATCAATAAATGATGAAATAAATATGTCTAGCCTTTTTCCTGGTCGACAGGTTAGCACTAAATGAAATCAAGCTTTATTCATTAAGCACTTTTCGTACATAAAATAAATGAATGGTGCTTTACAAACAATGCCCCGATGACCCACTTCACCCCATCACCAGACATGCTCAAACGCACACAAATTAATGCATGACTGAGTACAGAGGAGTCAGGTGAGGGAACACAATCACAGAGCTTCTACACCAGTAGGTCACCAGATCACGGCCACCACAAAGCAACCCCCTGCAAACAAGCAATACAATCCATCGGTAGTGGGCCCACCTATCTCCCTCTAAAGCTGCGAGTGGGGGTATACTTACCGCTAGGTCATGTTATCTAATCCATGTCAACATTATGATGTACAATAATTAATTTGGGTTTGCCTCGCAAATAATCACATAACATATTTATAAATTGCTGACTTATGGTGATTAAGTTTTCTGCAGGAAAATCTATTTCATAGGAAAAAAAAGACAAAATCCAAATTTGCAAGAATCCACTCTGTCCCGAAAACTTGCATCCACAAGCAATTAGAATATTTCGTGTTGGTGACTTCATGAAATCAAAACTCATAAATTCCACCAAAAATTAGACCTTGAGAATTAAATGCTTGCCCTTGGTTCATTTTGTATTTGACCATAGTTCTATACGAACTTGCAGATTGTGCTGATTTAGTTTTTTGTGGCTAATCAATTTGGTATCCACAAGGGCACAGTAAAAAAAAATAAAGTGCTTACATTTTGTAAGCTATTATCTTCCAGTTATTTAAAGTAGTTTCCATTTATTCAATACCCAAAAAACTACTGTAATCTGGGCAGTGAGTTTCACAATACCTATTTAATATTCTGGTGGTGAGCAATTTCAAATGACATATTTACATGAGCCTATATTCGGATTGAAAGTCCTATGCCAGGGGTCAAAAGATTACTACCTATATACGGAATTAACAATCGGTCTAAAGTTTAAATATAGGAATATTGTGTGCATAGAATCCTAGTGAATAGCCACCTATACCTGGTGCACTCTGTAGTCCAGTTTCAAAATGACTTGGTGCAAAAAAAACACAAACTTTCTGAATTGCAAGGCGAGCTTTGTGAATTCTTTTAAAAACGTTAGTCATGGGCAGACTTTAGGGAACAATGGCCATAGGAAATATCTCATTAGGTCATTTCGAGTTCATTGTTATCTTGTAAGAGCACAAGAATGCTACATCACAAAGCACTTTGACATAGGCCTTTTTGCCTGGGACCTGTGGCACAGGAATGCAAAGTATTTGCTCGGAGAAATACTCCTGGCCTGATGTTGCCAAAAACTGTGCTGGGCGGGGACGGGCTTTTTAATTAGAATCTGAAATGCTGATAACATTTTGGCTACATTAAGTTGTCTGGCTATGTCATGGCTTCTGCCTTTTTTTTTGTGGAAGGTGGCCTCATTCTGTCATGGGTTTGGAAACTCGTACATTGTTGCAGAAGTTCAAAAGTAGATGTAAATAATGGAGAAAATCCCCAGAACTAAGTGTTTAAGCTCTGAAACCTCATTTTGGTCATGACTGTTTGTTTCTTTAGATGCGCTGGTACCCTACTCCTTCTGAGACTTCCCAGCCCGGATGGAAGTCCCGGCAGTTTTGTTAGATATTAAGTGAGTAATCTTTAATCCAATGAGTGTTTAGATCATCCACCTCCCGCTCAATGCTACCTTGATCTTGTGAAAATTTAAACTTTATATAACATTGCAATGTTTACCTGCAAAAATGTCAACACAAATCAAAATGAGGGCGACTATTTGCAGAACTTTGGAGAATTTGGTTCTCTACCGTTTCACATTCTTATTTATTTTGTACATAAGCTTGGTCTCTCTCAAAATGTTTTCCCACAAGTCCAGTCTTATATTTAAGACTTAAAAATGATGCCTTTCTGGCCAATTGACCCAGGGTTCAGTAGATGCCATCAAGTAAGAACAAAAGGTAGGCTGTCAAAGACAGTTTAAGACACTAGCTAGAAATAATTAAGACTATTGGACGTTAAACTGAAATTTCAGGATGAAGATTAAACTTTCATAGGTGATCTTGATTTGAACTTTTCTAAACTTTTAAAGGCCTACTGAAATTAAATGTTTTTATTTAAACGGGAATAGCAGATCCATTCTGTGTGTCATACTCGATAATTTCACGATATTGCCATATTTTTGCTGAAAGGATTTAGTAGAGAACATCGACGAAAGTTCGCAACTTTTGGTCGCTGATAAAAAAAAAAGCCTTGCCTGTACCGGAAGTAGCGTGACGTCACAGGTTGAAAGGCTCCTCACATTTCCCCATTGTTTACACCAGCAGCGAGAGCGATTCGGACCGAGAAAGCGATGATTACCCCATTAATTTGAGCCAGGTTGAAAGATTCGTGGATGAGGAACGTGAGAGTGAAGGACTAGAGTGCAGTGCAGGACGCATCTTTTTTCGCTCTGACCGTAACTTAGGTACGAGCTGGCTCATTGGATTCCACACTCTCTCCTTTTTCTATTGTGGATCACGGATTTGTATTTTAAACCACCTCGGATACTATATCCTCTTGAAAATGAGTCGAGAACGCGAAATGGACATTCAGTGCCTTTTATCTCCACGACAATACATCGGCGAAGCACTTTAGTTACGGAACTAACGTGATAGCATCGGGCTTAACTGCAGATAGAAACAAAATAAATAAACTCCTGACTGGAAGGATAGACAGAAAATCAACAATACTATTAAACCATGGACATGTAAATACACGGTTAATGCTTTCCAGCCTGGCGAAGCTTAACAATGCTGTTGCTAACGACGCCATTGAAGCTAACTTAGCAACGGGACCTCACAGAGCTATGCTAAAAACATTAGCTATCCACCTACGCCAGCCAGCCCTCATCTGCTCAACACCACCCGTGCTCACCTGCGTTCCAGCGATCGACGGAGCGACGAAGGACTTCACCCGATCATCCATGCGGTCGGCGGCTAGCGTCGGATAGCACGTCTGCTATCCAAGTCAAAGTCCTCCTGGTTGTGTTGCTGCAGCCAGCCGCTAATACACCAATCCCACCTACAACTTTCTTCTTTGCAGTCTTCATTGTTCATTAAACAAATTGCAAAAGATTCACCAACACAGATGTCCAGAATACTGTGGAATTTTGCGATGAAAACCAAACTTTTTGTATTGGATACAATGTGTCCGAGTACTTCCGTTTCAACGATTGACGTCACGCGCATACGTCATCATACATAGACGTTTTCAACCGGAAGTTTAGCGGGAAATTTAAAATTGCACTTTATAAGTTAACCCGGCCGTATTGGCATGTGTTGCAATGTTAAGATTTCATCATTGCTATATAAACTATCAGACTGCGTGGTCGGTAGTAGTGGGTTTCAGTAGGCCATTAAATGTAGATGTTCAATGTTCCACTAATTTGCTGTCATAGCAGGCGACTGGATTTTTACAGAAAAGACCGTTTTTTTTGTCATCCGTTGAAACCTGCTGATACCATGAGCTCATAGGCCACCTCTGAGAACATCCTATTTAAAACCTTAACAATGGCAAGGTACTGTATCAATTGTTGGGTGTCTTCTTGGTCTCATGTCACCAGCATGATGGACACGACTGTTTAAATTAGGTGTCAAATTATCACATTAATTACGATTAATCATATTTAGCTAGTTTTTAATCACATTAATCTAATTCTTTAATCTCCAACTTTACTGTTTACTCCACTTGCTTATGCCTGCAAGTTTTCCTAAAGTTTGAGATCGCCGTAGTTGCCACTTTTTGACAGCGCCTAATCAGTAATCACTGAACTTGACAAAAGTGAGGCCATAGGATTTCCGCGTTCACACAACCGCAGACGGAATCACAGAAATGGCCAATAAAACGGACTCCGCTGTTAAACGCAAAATAACAGGGAAGTCAGTATAAATGTGAGTGAAATGTCATTGAGATTGAACACTTGTTTGGGGAAAATGTGTCCGGTACCGGTCACTTATCCCTGAAACACTCAACCGCCCCGCCCTAAACAATGTCTGCTCAAGACGGCCACTTGAAACCACTAAACCAGAAAGCTAAAGCTAGCAAGAACAATTCATACACTCACAATACATCTCATCTGCTTGTGTTGTGGTGAACGACATCGATGTAACGAATCAATGTACAAATCGGACAGTAGTCACAACTTGAGGGTTTCTCTCTTTTTTTTTTTTAACAGCCTCAAGTAGTCTCCTTACTGGAGACGGCGTGGCGCTGTTGAGTGGCCGTGCCAGCAACCTGAGGGTTCCTGGTTCGATCCCCAGCTTCTACCAACCTCGTCATATCTGTTGTCTTTGAGCAACACCTTGCGCCTGATGGGTCGTGGTTAGCACCTTGCAAGGCAGCTCCCGCCATCAGTGTGTGAATGGGTGAATGTGGAAATAGTGTCAAAGCGCTTTGAGTACCTTGAAGGTAGAAAAGCGCTATACAAGTATAACCCATTTACCATTCACTCAAGCTCAGAACAGCACCCCCACCCCTTCACAAAAAAAGCGCTGTGCAAAACATGTTTTAACAAAAAGGTTTCATAAAGCACCCTACACTAGCATAATGTACTTAAAACACTTGATACCTTTACACAATTGTTATGGTTTGACTTAAAATGGTCCCCGACTTAAACAAGTTGAAAAACGTATTCAGGTGTTACCATTTAGTGGTCAATTGTACGGAATATGTACTTCACTGTGCAACCTACTAAGTCTCAATCAATCGATCAAGGTCACAATTATCCAGGGATGTATTGTACCAAAAAAAAGGCATTCGCATTTAACATTTTAATAAATGATATTGACACAAACACACTATGGTGGTGAAGTGTAAAAGATACATGTAATTCCAAATTAAAACAGGAAAAACTTATTTTTTTTTATATTGCTACTGTTATTTTACATGTTTATTCTTTATTAAATTATATTTAAAGTTGCGTTTTGGTGCTATGGTTTTCAAATTAATGAATAATCGTATCATGATTTCATTGTCAATCAAAATGATCGTGATTATTTTTGCCATAATCGTCCAGCTATACAAATATTGTAAAATCAATTTCTTATCAGTGTGTTTGAATGTTTTATTTGTCATTGGAATAACAATGTTCCTTGTTCTCTGCAGGTCTCTGGAAACCACACTTTTGTCCAGTTAAAGTGAGGTTTGCCAAGCTCTTTGTTAATTTAATCAGGTTTATTTAATGGACAAATGTGCATTAGGAACAGTATTTATGTCTTCCCAATTGTGTCTGGGGGGAGTTAAACCATCTTGCTGTCGACAATCACCCATCGTGGTACCATCTCAGCACTCGATAAACTCGTGTTAGGCCCTTCAAAGCTCCTTGGACCGTCGTTGCTGAGGAAAACCAACACCTTGAAGTCCTTGTACAGCTATAGTCTGTGGCCGCGTAAGGTTTAGATGTGTGATGTTGCATGTTCAAGTCTTTCTGGCATGAATTTAGAACAGAAGTCTGTGTATCCTGTTTTTCCCTAGTACTTGTGTTGCCTCTTTACCTTTTTGGTCAAGACGGCGAAATGTTTTTTTTTTTTTTTGTTTGTTTTTTCTTCTTGTAGCGCCTTGGTCTTACCTTCTGTCAAAGCTTGGTTGTTCAGTCGATGGCTTATCTCGCATGGACCTTGTGAATGTGTCCCCATGTTCATGACAATCCCTACGCTCATATCAATGTTTGAGCAAAATAAAGTACTTTATTTAGTATTTTTGTACTTATTTTTTTTTTTGCGTAATGTGTATTTGTCTTTGTGCAACTAAATGAACATGTATAAGTTGGATGTTTAGTCGTGTCTCATATTTTGGTGTTAAGTTTTGATCCTATAATCCTGTTTAAATAGTTTTAGAGGAAGAAAAGTGCAATTTGTTTAAATGGGAAGTAGGTGTCAAAAAAAAAAAAAAAAAAATCAGAACGTGGCGTGTGCCATTCTGCTAAAAATGATTGCTGTAGAACGATCTTTCAGAATGTGAAACTGGACTACAAACAAAGGGTTGCTTTTGGGGGGCCATTTTGAAATGGAAGCAGGATTTGAGTGATGGAGGAATTTAATTTGTGGTTTAGAAACAAGTTTGTCTTTGTATCTGCTGTGCATAAGATGTAAAAACAAAAGTCCCATCTTATGAATAAAAAAAAAAAAAGTGATTGCATTTTTCTTGTGGTTTTCTTCTCCGGTTGAAAGTTAGCAAAATCTTCTTTTTAAATGCACACTAACGAAGAAATGGAGTCTATGTTCGGCAGATGTTCACGTCAATAGTGCATCCCAACTATTCATTTGTAATGCATGGATGCATTAGTGTCTCTCTGCATCATGTGTAGAGTTGACCTCCACACTTCTGGGGCCGTACTTATCAAGCTTCTTAGAATTACTCCTAAGAAGTCTGCTAAGAGTTGACTTAAGAGTAAATAAATTCTTCGCTGAAAGCTGCACTTAAAGGTTAGTTATCAAGCGTCTAACTCACACTTTCAGCGAAGTGTAGGACTGAATCTTAAGTGTCACACTCAGAGCTGAATTACGACATTACTATGTGCCGTAAACGGAATTTTAGGTGACGTCATTTCTGTCCATAGAAATGACCAATCACGGAAGGGAATCCCTTGTCTAAGAATAAAGAAATATCTTAGAATTATTTAAGTGGACAATGGGAGTGTATATTTTGACAAACTACAAAATAATACAAAAACAATATTGGCAATTAATCAAAAATAAATGTTTCCTTTTTGTTGCACCTTTCCTGCTTCCTGCTCCCAGACCGTAACAAAGAGGCAGGGGAGACACTTCTCCAGGATGTATGCTCGGGGCAACACCCTTCACTTTACCCGGCAGTGGGTCTCCACAGCGGACGACTTTAGAGTGAATGATGAGTCCGGCGATTAGTTGCAAATCTTGCTTTATTGATTGCTTGCACACAGCCAATCCAACACAAAACAAACTAGTCCCCGCTCGCACTCACAATACCGCTCCCTCTCTTCTCTCGCCCACACACTCACTGACGTCACTCACCTCACATGCTGTAACCTAGCGTATGTGTGTGCCACACACATACGCTACTCTCATAACATTTTCTTTCCAATTCATTAATTAAGCAACTAATTTGAAACTGGTGTGGGTGGCTCTATATATACTAGTCCACTGCAGCCACATGCAGAAATCAACAAGGAATCGAAAATTATTAAATCTGTGACAAAAATAATACCTGCTCTGTCTAAACGATACCGTTTGATCAGCTGCTCGTCATCAAACAAAGATGAACGTTCGCGCACGTCTCTCGCCTCAGTGCCATCCCCTGCTGGCAACTCCTAACCACTTAAGACACCTCTGAAGGTCTCTTAAATATCGTGGAGAGTAGGAGTGATTCTTAGACTTAAGAACGTTGATAAAAAGCTTTTATTCTTAAGTTTGAGAGTAGGACTAAATTTCGCAAATTTTCAGGACTTAAGTGTAAAATGGCACTCTAAGAAGCTTGATAAGTACGGCCCCTGGTCTCCTAGGCTGGTGAGGAAGGCACTGTTCAACCAACCATGAATGATCCTCGAGAGACTGTGGACCGTTCTCAATGTGGCAGCTGCCTGTAATTGTCGTGCCCAACTATAAACATTTCCTAACTGTGCCCATGTAACGTATACAGGCGGGACACTCAAGCCACATTCAACATATAATACTGGCCACAAAATTAGCTACACTTGCACAATCTATGAAGGCGGAGGGTTACATTAGGGGTGAGCAGTATTAGGTATTGATCTGATACCAGGTATATCTGTATTGCTGAATTTTTTTTTACAATCAGTGTGATTTTTTTTTTATACCTTAAGATTCTAGGCCAATTTTATCAAATGCATTTGTGTACAATTGGCATTTAATGCTGTCATGATGCATTGTTTTAAATCAGATTAATCACACTTTTAAATTTTGGTCATGTTTAATCACAAGTTATTAAATTTACGTAATTTTGGACACAATGCAATTTTGTGTTTAATGAGTGCACTACATTTACCCAATGTTTTTAGACTTAGACTTCCTTTTTATTGTCATTCAAATTTGAACTTTACAGTACAGATAAGAACGAAATTTCATTGCATTCGCTCGTACTAGTGCAGGATAAAAGAGCAATAAGGTGCAGATATAGATTACTGTACAGATAAATATATTGCACTTTTGCATATGCATCCACGTGTATGGATGTATGTTATATTGTCTTTATATTCCAGCGAGTTAATCTGTTTTGAGGGGGAATTGAGGGGATTATTATGAGGCGTTCAAGAGTTTTACAGCCTTAGGGAAGAAGCTGTTACAGAACCTGGAGGTTCTGCTACGGAGGCTGCGGAACCTCTTTCTAGAGTCCAGCAGTGAAAACAGTCCTTGGTGGGGGTGGGAGGAGTCTTTGCAGATTTTCTGAGCCCTGGTCAGGCAGCGGCTTTTTGCGATCTCCTGGATAGGAGGAAAAGGAGTCCTGGGGCCGTACTTATCAAGCTTCTTAGAATTACTCCTAAGAAGTCTGCTAAGAGTTGACTTAAGAGTAAATAAATTATTCGCTGAAAGCTGCACTTAAAAGTTAGTTATCAAGCGTCTTACTCACACTTTCAGCGAAGTGTAGGACTGAATCTTAAGTGTCACACTCAGAGCTGAATTACGACATTACTATGTGCCGTAAACGGAATTTTAGGTGACGTCATTTCTGTGTCCATAGAAATGACCAATCACGGAAGGGAATCCGTTGTCTAAGAATAAAGAAATATCTTGGAAATATTTAAGTGGACAATGGGAGTGTATATTTTGACAATAAACTACAAAATAATACAAAACAAACTAGTCCCCGCCGGCACTCACGCTACCGCTCCCTCTCTTCTATCGCCCACACACTCACTGACGTCACTCACCTCACGGCCACACACATACGCTACTGTCATAACATTTTCTTTCCAATTCATTAATTAGGCAACTAATTTGAAACTGGTGTGGGTGGCTCTATATATACTAGCCCACTGCAGACACATGCAGAAATCAACAAGGAATCGAAAAGTATTAAATCTGTGACAAAAATAATATCCGCTCTGTCTAAACGATACCGTTTGATCAGCTGCTCGTCATCAAAAAAAAAACAACATTGTTCCGTTCCCTGAACGTTCGCGCACGTCTCTCTCGCCTCAGTGCCATCCCCTGCTGGCAACTCCTAACCACTTAAGACACCTCTGAAGGTCTCTTAAATATCGTGGAGAGTAGGAGTGATTCTTAGACTTAAGAACGTTGATAAAAAGCTTTTATTCTTAAGTTTGAGAGTAGGACTAAATTTCGCAAATTCTCAGGACTTAAGTGTAAAATGGCACTCTAAGAAGCTTGATAAGTACGGCCTCTGTATTTACGTGCATGAGAACTGGTGCAACAACGGGACAATCATTGAACAGCACTGTTGCCCGGACGTGGAGTACATGTCTGTTAGATGTCGGCCTTTTTTTCTCCCGAGAGAGCTGTCTGTTGTTATCATCACGGCTGTGTATATTCCACCGGACGCCAAAGTAAACACAGCGCTCTCTCTTCTGCTGAACACCGTCAACGAACAGCAGCGGGCCCACCCCGACGGTGTTCATATCATAGCAGGGGATTTTAATAAGGCCAATCTAAAGACTGTACTCCCTAAGTTCTACCAGCACGTGAAGTGTTCTACAAGGGGAAAGAACACCCTTGACCACGTGTATACCAACGTGAAGCACGCGTACAGAGCTACACCCCTCCCCCAGCTTGGACAGTCAGACCATCTTTCCCTCCTGCTCTCTCCTACCTACACCCCCATCAGACGCCAGGCCAGGCCTATCACAAAGACTGTTATGACCTGGCCTGACGATGCACTCCCCAAACTTCAGGACTGCTTCCAACACACGAATTGGGACCTCTTCCAACAACAGGAGCTGGAGACAGCCACAGGAACGGTGCTGAACTACATACAGTTCTGCATCGGGAATGTGACTGTGGAAAAAACCATCCGGGTTTACCCCAACAAGAAACCCTGGATGACCAGCCAAGTCCGCACACTCCTCAGGGCCCGCGACGCAGCCTTCAGGTCAGGGGACAGGGCACTGTACAGTGCTGCTAGAGCCGACCTGAAGAGAGGGATTAAAAAAGCAAAGGCGGACCACAGGAGGTGCATAGAGTCCCATCTGTCCAGCAATAACTCACGGGAGGTGTGGCGGGGCATTCATGACATCACGAACTACAGAGGCTGCAATGTGACAACTGCGGATCAGAGTGCGACACTGGCAGAGGAGCTTAACTGTTTCTTTGCCCGTTTCGATACCCCCCAGCGTCACTCATCTGCTCCAGCCCTGCCCCCGCCCCCACCGGGCTCCGGCACCACTCCACTCACTGTACAGGAGCACAGTGTCAGACGAGTGCTCCTGGCTGTGAACCCCAGGAAAGCTGCCGGACCAGACGGAGTACCTGGAACGGTGCTCATGGCGTGTGCCCACCAGCTCGCTCCCCCCCTCACCAGGATCTTCAACCTCTCCCTGGCTCAGGCAGTCATCCCATCCTGCCTGAAGTCATCTACAATAATCCCGGTGCCGAAGAAGTCTCCCATCACCAGCCTGAATGATTACCGACCAGTGGCCCTCACTCCGGTAATCATGAAGTGCTTCGAGAGACTGGTTCTCCAGCACATCAAGGTATATGGTCCTTGATGTGCTGGAGAACCAGTCTCTCGAAGCACTTCATGATTACCGGAGTGAGGGCCACTGGTCGGTAATCATTCAGGCTGGTGATGGGAGACTTCTTCGGCACCGGGATTATTGTAGATGACTTCAGGCAGGATGGGATGACTGCCTGAGCCAGGGAGAGGTTGAAGATCCTGGAGGTATATGGTCCTTTGGACCTCTTCCAACAACAGGAGCTGGAGACAGCCACAGGAACGGTGCTGAACTACATACAGTTCTGCATCGGGAATGTGACTGTGGAAAAAACCATCCGGGTTTACCCCAACAAGAAACCCTGGATGACCAGCCAAGTCCGCACACTCCTCAGGGCCCGCGACGCAGCCTTCAGGTCAGGGGACAGGGCACTGTACAGTGCTGCTAGAGCCGACCTGAAGAGAGGGATTAAAAAAGCAAAGGCGGACCACAGGAGGTGCATAGAGTCCCATCTGTCCAGCAATAACTCACGGGAGGTGTGGCGGGGCATTCATGACATCACGAACTACAGAGGCTGCAATGTGACAACTGCGGATCAGAGTGCGACACTGGCAGAGGAGCTTAACTGTTTCTTTGCCCGTTTCGATACCCCCCAGCGTCACTCATCTGCTCCAGCCCTGCCCCCGCCCCCACCGGGCTCCGGCACCACTCCACTCACTGTACAGGAGCACAGTGTCAGACGAGTGCTCCTGGCTGTGAACCCCAGGAAAGCTGCCGGACCAGACGGAGTACCTGGAACGGTGCTCATGGCGTGCGCCCACCAGCTCGCTCCCCCCCTCACCAGGATCTTCAACCTCTCCCTGGCTCCGGCAGTCATCCCATCCTGCCTGAAGTCATCTACAATAATCCCGGTGCCGAAGAAGTCTCCCATCACCAGCCTGAATGATTACCGACCAGTGGCCCTCACTCCGGTAATCATGAAGTGCTTCGAGAGACTGGTTCTCCAGCACATCAAGGACCATATACCTCCAGACTTTGACCCCCACCAGTTCGCATACCGGGTGAACAGATCCACAGAGGACGCCATCGCTGTTGCTCTCCACTCTGCTCTGAACCACCTGGAGCAGCAGCAGAGCTACGTCCGGATGCTCTCTGTGGATTATAGTTCTGTCTTCAATACAATAATCCCGGACAGACTCTGCAATAAACTGGACACTCTTGGCCTCCCCCCTCTCACAAACGCCTGGATAAGGGACTTCCTAACGGACCGACCCCAGAATGTGAGACTTGGCCCCCACCTCTCATCCACCCGCACGCTGAGCATCGGCTCCCCACAGGGCTGTGTGCTGAGCCCTCTCCTCTACTGCCTCTACACCCATGACTGCAGTCCAGCCCACAGTGACAACCTTATCGTCAAGTTTGCTGACGATACCACAGTGGTCGGGCTCATCTCCAGGGGTGACGAGGCTGCCTACAGGGAGGTGGTCCTGAAGCTGACGGCCTGGTCTTCGGAGAACAACCTCGCTCTCAACACCAGCAAGACCAAAGAGATCATCGTCGACTTCAGGAGGAGCAGCACCGACCCTGCCCCCCTCTACATCAACGGCGAGCGTGTGGAGGGGGTCCACGCCTTCAGGTACCTTGGGGTCCACATCTCTAACGACTTTTCCTGGACAGTCAACACCACAGCAATCATCAAGAAGGCTCAGCAGCGGCTACACTTCCTGAGAGTCCTCGGGAAGTACAACCTGAAGCCTGACCTGCTGCTGACCTTCTACCGCTCGTCCATCGAGAGCCTGCTGACCTACTGTATTACAGTCTGGTACGGCAGCTGCACTGCAGCAGACAGGGAGAGGCTGCAAAGAGTGGTCAAGACGGCTCAAAAGATCATCGGCCGCCCTCTCCCCTCTCTGATGGACATCTACACCTCCCGCTGCCTCAACAGAGCCAGTGCCATCATCAAGGACAGCACCCACCCTGGCTCTGACCTGTTCCACCTGCTGCCCTCTGGGAAACGCTACAGGGGCATTAAAACCAAGACGAACAGGCTAAAAAACAGCTTCTTCCCCAGGGCCATAACCACCCTGAACAGACTTCCCCATTGACCCTCATAACTGCCTTCTCTTCGGTGCAATAACCCATTCCACCAACCACCCTGTTTCATGTAGATATTCATGTACATATTCATTTCACCCTCTGTACAGAGTGTACACTTGTTTTATCGCACTGTATGGAATGGCCTCAATCTCGTTACCCTGCGTAATGACAATAAAGCTGATTCTGATTCTGATTCTGATTCTGATTTCCCCAGATTCTCTGAACCTTTTGATGATATTACAGACCATAGATGGTGAAATCCCTAAATTCCTTGCAATAGCTTGTTGAGAAATGTTGTTCTTAAACTGTTGGACAATTTGCTCACGCATTTGTTCACAAAGTGGTGACCCTCGCCCCATCCTTTTTTGTGAATGACTGAGCATTTCATGGAAGCTGCTTTTATACCCAATCATGGCACCCACCTGTTACCAATTAGCCTGTTCACCTGTGGGATGTTCCATATAAGTGTTTGATGAGCATTCAGTCTTTTTTGCCACTTGTGCCAGCTTTTTTGAAACATATTGCAGGCATCAAATTCCAAATGAGCTAATATTTGCAAAAAATAACAAAGTTTTCCAGTTTGAACGTTAAGTATCTTGTCTTTGCAGTCCATTCAATTGAATATAAGTTGAAAAGGATTTGTAAATCATTGTATCTGTTTTTATTTACCATTTACACAACGGGCCAACTTCACTGGGTTTGGGTTTTGTACAAAAATGCAATGGTCTTATCAACGTCAGAACCCGACATCGACTAAACAGGACATCAATTTCTCGACGTTGTTTCAATGTCTTGTGCCTGCTGGGGTGGCTTATGTGCCCCATATCTTAAACTGCCACTGCTGATCACGCCGGTATGTACCCTTGTCAAAATCTGGATGGATCTGCCAATATGAACACAATTAACATTCATGTTTTTGGCCAGTGGGAGCAAGCTGGAGGTGCCATGCACACAAGCACTTGGAGAACATGCAATCTTCAAAGAAACAAGCACAAGCTTTGGAACTCTAGACCTGTGCCGTGAGATCCACCGCTATAACTGGGCTGGATTTGAAATGAAAATATTTGAAAACAAAATGAACATCAGGCAGTGCCAAGAAAGCATTTTTCCCCCACAGAGAAACACGGTGTGTGTGCTGCTGGTGGATGGAGAAGTGGTTCATTTAACTTTGACACATATGTGGATTGACTTCAAATCAATACAGAGTGTAAAGACGGGAACGACGATGAAGACCGTTTCCATTTTGCAGATACAACCTTTAGTATCATATTTAAACCTAAATTCAGGCAAATAAGAGTACATAGTCCAACTCTATGAATCACATTTGAATTTGAAAAGATAGTTAGCAATATAGTGTATTCCCTTGCATCGTTATGTTGAATACGATAAAAATGGCCTCTGTTTTCTTTCATTCTGAAAATATGCAATACATTTCATTCATGCACATCCAACAAATTCATATTAAGTTAAAGTTAAAGTACCAAGGATTGTCACACACACACTTGGTGCGGTGAGATTATCCTCTGCATTTGACCCTTCAGCCTCACCCCCTGGGAGGTGAGGGTGGCCGCGCTCGGGAATAATTTTGGTGATGTAACCCCCAATTCCAACCCTTGATGCTGAGTGCCAAGCAGGGAGGTAATGGGTCCCATTTTTATAGTCTTTTGGTATGACTCGGCCGGGGTTTGAACTCACGACCTACCGATCTCAGGGCGGACACTCAAACCACAATATTGCACTCCTTGTTATTTAAAAAAAAAAAGCTATAGTTTGCAAGGTTATTTTTAATAAACAGCAAAGTAAGAGTACATCAAAGTCAATGAAATTACAACAAAACATACACGGTGTCTCAAGGAACATAATGGTGATTTGCAACTGCTGTGTGTGAAATGGTTTAAAAACAAATTGGAATACATGAAATAAAAGTCAATGTATTCAGGCAAATGTACCTGGATTTCCCAACATTTAACAGTATATTTTTCACAGTACAATACTGTACTCAAAATGGACTGTACCATTAAAAAATAACTGTAACAACCGCAATACCCTTATATGTCACATCAATCAAACTGTTATTTCACTGTAAAAAAAAAAAAAAAATACTGTAAATGTTACTGTGAGGATAAAGCAATTGTTTGCCAGTAATTTGCTGTGTGGAACACTGTTGCCCTCTCTTGGTTCAATCCTTGCATCACCATCAGAGGTCATATTTTTGGAGGGACTGGAAGGACTCCTGCTGGACTTAATTGTATGAGCATGGAGATTAGCATGAGCTAACCATGCAAATATATTATTAAAAAGTTACATTGTTCAGGGATTCTCTTGTGCTAATCATATCAAAAAGTACATTAAAGTAGATGGCGTGTCCGAAATGTTTCCACTGAGGGCAACATATAATATACAAAAAAAAAAAAAGTCTTAGGATACTGAGATGGTCCCAGAATCCTAAAATATATATATATATATATATATATATATATATATATATATATATATATATATATATATATATATATATATATATATATATATATATATATATATATATATATATATATATATCATTCGGACACGCCATCTACTTTAATTATTTTTTTTTTTGTATTTATTTATTTTTTTAAATTTGTATTTATTTATTTATTTCAGACCCAGGGGGATCCATATCACAGAATAAAAACAACGATAAAAACAAATAAAAGAAATGCAAGCAGGAAAAATAAAATAAAAATTGTATTAAAAAAAGTTTCTTAAACATGCTAAAACTAATCATTGTAGATATGCTAACAAGTTATGTTTAAAGATTGCCTATATATATGCCTATATAAATGACCAGTCCCTTTTGCAAATTCAACCAGTTCCCTGTAGTTACTGACAGTGGTTTTCTGAAGTGTTCCTGAGCCCATGTGGTGATATCCTTTACACACTGATGTTGATTTTTGATGCAGTACTGCCTGAGGGATCGAAGCTCACGGGCATTGCCGCTTACGTGCAGTGATTTCTCCAGATTCTCTGAACCTTTTGATGATATTACGGACCGTAGATGGTGAAATCCCTAAATCCCTTGAAATAGCTTGTTGAGAAATGTTGTTCTGAAATTGTTGAACAATTTGCTGACGCATTTGTTCACAAAGTGGTCACCCTCGCCCCATCCTTGTTTGTGAATGACTGAGCATTTCCTAGAAGCTGCTTTTATACCCAATCATGGCACCCACCTGTTCCCAATTAGTCTGTTCACCTGTGGGATGTTCCAAATCTGTGTTTGATGAGCATTCCTCAACTTTCTCAGTCTTTTTTGCCACTTGTGTCAGCTTTTTTGAAACGTTACAGGCATCAAATTCCAAATGAGCTAATATTTGCAAAAAATAATTAAGTTTACCAGTTTGAACGTTAAGTATCTTGTCTTTACAGTCTATTCAATTGAAAATAAGTTGAAAAGGATTTGCAAATCATTGTATTCTGTTTTTATTTACGATTTACACAACGTGCCAATGGGAGTGCATCAACAATGACTCAGATTTCCCTCGCCCAGACGCGGGTCACCGGGGCCCCCCTCTGGAGCCAGGCCCGGAGATGGGGCACGATGGCGAGCGCCTGGTGGCCGGGCCTGTCCCCATGGGGCCCGGCCGGGCACAGCCCGAAGAGGCAACGTGGGTTCCCCCTCCAATGGGCTCACCACTCATGGGAGGGGCCATGGAGGTCGGGTGCATTGTGAGCTGGGCGGCAGCCGAAGGCAGGGCATTTGGCGGTCTGATCCTCAATTACATAAGCTAGCTCTCGGGACGTGGAACGTCACCTCGCTGGGGGGGAAGGAGCCTGAGCTAGTGCGCGAGGTAGAGAAGTTACGGCTGGATATAGTCGGACTCACCTCGACGCACAGCAAGGGCTCTGGAACCAGTTCTCTCAAGAGGGGCTGGACTCTCTTCCACTCTGGCATTGCACGCAGTGAGAGGCGACGAGCTGGGGTAGCAATTCTTGTTGCCCCCCGGCTCAAAGCCTGCACATTGGAGTTCAACCCGCTAGACGAGAGGGTAGCCTCCCTCCGCCTTCGGGTGGGGGGACGGGTCCTGACTGTTGTTTGTGCTTATGCACCAAACAGCAGTTCAGAGTACCCACCCTTTTTGGATACACTCGAGGGAGTACTGGAAAGTGCTCCCCCGGGTGATTCCCTTGTCCTACTGGGGGACTTCAACGCTCATGTTGGCAACGACTGATTGGGAAGAATGGCCGCCCGGATCTGAACCCGAGTGATGTTTTGTTATTGGACTTTTGTGCTTGTCACAGATTGTCCATAACTAACACCATGTTCAAACATAAGGGTGTCCATATGTGCACTTGGCACCAGGACACCCTAGGCCGCAGTTCCATGATTGACTTTGTAGTTGTGTCATCGGATTTGGGCCTCATGTTTTGGACACTCGGGTGAAGAGAGGGGCGGAGCTTTCTACCGATCACCACCTGGTGGTAAGTTGGCTGCGATGGTGGGGGAGGATGCCGGACAGACCTGGCAGGCCCACACGCATTGTGAGGGTCTGCTGGGAATGTCTGGCAGAGTCTCCTGTCAGAGAGTTTCAATTCCCACCTCCGGAAGAACTTTGAACATGTCACGAGGGAGGTGCTGGACATTGAGTCCGAGTGGACCATGTTCCGCACCTCTATTGTCGAGGCGGCTGATTGGAGCTGTGGCCGCATTGCCGGCAGTAAGTCGGACCCGTTTCCAGTGAGGGTTGGACTCCGCCAAGGCTGCCCTTTGTCACCGATTCTGTTCATAACTTTTATGGACAGAATTTCTAGGCGCAGTCATGGCGTTAAAGCGTATCTGGTTTGGTGGCTGCAGGAATAGGTATCTGCTTTTTGCAGATGATGTGGTCCTAAAGGCTTCATCTGGCCAAGATCTTCAGCTCTCACTGGATCGTTCGCAGCCGAGTGTGAAGCGACTGGGACGGGAATCAGCACCTCGAAGTCCGAGTCCATGGTTCTCGCCCGGAAAAGGGTGGAGTGCCATCTCCGGGTTGGGGAGGAGTTCTTGCCCCAAGTGGAGGAGTTCAAGTATTTCGGAGTCTTGTTCACGAGTGAGGGAAGAGTGGATCGTGAGATCGACAGGCGGATTGGTGCGGCGTCTTTAGTAATAAATAAACAAATAAATAAATAAATGGTTGTACTTGTATAGCGCTTTTCTACCCCTTTTTAAGGATCCCAAAGCGCTTTGACAGTATTTCCACATTCACCCATTCACACACACATTCACACACTGATGGCGGGAGCTGCCATGCAAGGCGCTAACCAGGACCCATCAGGAGCAAGGGTGAAGTGTCTTGCCCAAGGACACAACGGACGTGACTAGGATGGTAGAAGGTGGGGATTGAACCAGTAACCCTCAGATTGCTGGCACGGCCACTCTCCCAACTTCGCCACGCCGTCCCCCCCGAGTAATGCGGACGCTCTTTTGATCCGTTGTGGTGAAGAAGGAGCTGAGCCGGAAGGCAAAGCTCTCAATTTACTGGTTGATCTGCGTTTCCATCCTCACCTATGGTCATGAACTTTGGGTTATGACCGAAAGGACAAGATCACGGGTACAAGCGGCCGAAATTAGCTTCCTCTGCCGGGTGGCGGGGCTCTCCCATAGAGATAGGGTGAGAAGCTCTGTCATCCGGGAGGATCTCAAAGTAAAACCGCTGCTCCTCCACATTGAGAGGAGCCAGATGAGGTGGTTCGGGCATTTGGTCAGGATGCCACCCGAACGCCTCCCTAGGGAGGTGTTTTGAGCATGTCCGACCGGTAGGAGGCCACAGGGAAGACACAGGACACGTTGGGAAGACTATCTCTCCCGGCTGGCCTGGGAACGCCTCGGGATCCCCTGGGAGGAGCTGGATGAAGTGGCTGGGGAGAGGGAAGTCTGGGCTTCCCTGCTTAGGCTGCTTCCCCCGCGACCCGACCTCGGATAAGCGGAAAAAGATGGATGGATGGATGGATTAAAGCTGTTTCCAACTAAATCCATGCAATGATTAGCGTTTTAGTGCATATATGGGGCGGCAACGTTGGGTTTTAAGTGGGTGGAGGATCCTTTAAGAGTCTTGTGTAAGAGTGCATGCCTGTGGGTGACACAAATGATTATGTATTGGTGTTATTGGTACCAACATTTCAACTTCTGCTGTTGTTTTTTGCAGTTTTCTTGTTTAATTTTGTTTATAGAGTTTACAAATTTACAAATTACCTGTGGGACACCCCTAATGTGCCATAGAGTTCTAGTATTTTACATTTACCTTAGTTGTTGGTACATTTTCTCTGTACCATTCAGCGCTGCCAGAAGTATAATTTTTATCGTGTTTCTACAATAATGTTACCCTCTGCGCTATGAAACAGTGTTTCTTAATAATACATTACCTTTTTGGGCTACGTGCGGAAAAAAAAATATATATACCGTATTTTTCGGAGTATGAGTCGCTCTGGAGTATAAGTCGCACTGGCCGAAAATGCATAATAAAGAAGGAAAAAAACATATTTAAGTCGCACTGAAGTATAATTCGCATTTTTGGGGGAAATGTATTTGATAAAACCCAACACCAAGAATAGACATTTGAAAGGCAATTTAAAATAAATAAAGAATAGTGAACAACAGGCTGAATAAGTGTACATTATATGACGCATAAATAACCAACTAAGAACGTGCCTGGTATGTTAACGTAACATATTATGGTAAGAGTCATTCAAATACTTATAACATATAGAACATGCTCTACGTTTACCAAACAATCTGTCACACCTAATCGCTAAATCCCATGAAATCTTATACGTCTAGTCTCTTACGTGAATGAGCTAAATAATATTATTTGATATTTTATGGTAATGTGTTAATAATTTCACACATAAGTCACTCCTGAGTATAAGTCGAACCCCCGGCCAAACTATGAAAAAAACTGTGACTTATAGTCCGAAAAATACGGTATGTATATATATATATATATATATATATATATATATATATATATATATATATATATATATATATATATATATATATATATATATATATATATATATGTATATATATGTGTACATATATATATATATATATATATATATATATATATATATATATATATATATATATATATATATATATATATATATATATATATATATATATATATATATATATATATATATATATATATATATTTATTTTATTTTATTTTTTAATGTTTTTTTCTCTGTTTCACTCAGTACTACATTTCTACCACTGGTGGCAGTAACGCTTCAGTCAGTTGACTGAGTGACGCATGACGAGCTCAAACAATATGAAGAAGTCTGGGGCAAAAGTCATGGAGAAGTTTTTAGTGCAAAAATTATGAATAATTGTATGTAAATGTACTTTTCCCCCTTCAGCTCCATGCGGACCTGAGTGAGGACAGCCTGTTTTCACGTCCGCTTTCCCACGATATAAACAGCGTGCCTGCCCAATCATATTATTCCATACGAAGCGTCCGGCATACCGCCGATGAGCATGGTGCAGATGGAGAAGATCTTCTCGGCGTCCGTGTTGGCGCACACGTTGCCAAAGCCGACGCTGGTCAGGCTGCTGAGGGTGAAGTAGAGGGCGGTGATGTACGAGCTGCGCACCGACGGGCCGCCAACCGTGTTGTTGGCGTAGGGCACCTTTGGGGAAGAGACGGGAGGACAACAGGGTGACAAGAACTCAATCATCCAGACTAGAGATAAATTATATTATTATGTTTATCTTACCTAAAAATAAATATATTTATTAATTAAAAAAACATCAAAATTAATTGTATTTTTATTTGTATTTTTTCTGACTCCTTATTACATCCAGCCATATAATTATACATTAAAATAAACATATTTAAAATAACTAATTTTAAATGATCATAATAATTCATCAATGACCATATTTATTTATTAAAATAATTTCTTATTTATCAACAACTTTAGCATTTTATTCATTACATTTTGAAGCTCTCAGAAGCCAAGTTATGTTACTGTATATTCCTTAAGATTTATTTATGCAAGTTTGAAGTATCAATCATCTAAACACAGTTTTGTTTGCATATTTTCAGGATGTATATATATATATATATATATATATATATATATATATATATATATATATATATATATATATATATATATATATATATATATATATATATATATATATGTGTGTGTGTGTGTGTGTGTGTTACTGGTAGCTGCAATGAGTGATCAGAACACACGTACACACAATATGTGGTTAGCACCTCTGCTGGTTTCCATGTCATTAACAGAGTACAGGAAGTCTGCCCAAGTACATAACATTTTCATATTTTCACAATTACATGAAACGCAATTACAGATGTGACTTAATATAATGGTTTTTAACAGTATACTTTTTTTACGTGTGTGATCGTATAGTGGTTTTAATTTGCTTTTATCTTTACCGGTATTACAATTGATTCAATACAACATATTCTTTACTTGGTTATTAACCAACATCATTCTTTTTTATATATTTATGAAATAGAACATAGAAAAATACAAAATACAATACAAGACATCACACAAATAATTAACCGGACTTTTAGCACCCTCTAATGGTGACTAGCGAATATGACAGACCACGTTATTCCCATGTTAAAATGGCGAACAATACAAATGTAAATATGAACGTCTTGACACGTAAAACGCACATAGTGCAACAATTATTACCTGCAATGAGTGATCAGAACGCACATACACACAATATGTGGTTAGCACCTTTCTCTCTCTCTCTCTCTCTCTCTCTCTCTCTCTCTCTCTCTCTCTCTCTCTCTCTCTCTCTCTCTCTCTCTCTCTCTCTCTCTCTCTCTCTGCCCACTACTTGCTGTCCATATCCTAGTCCCCCCCCCTCCACACCCCTGATTGTAAATAATGTAAATAATTCAATGTGATTATCTTGTGTGATGACTGTATTATGATGATAGTATATATCTGATAGTATATATCTGTATCATGAATCAATTTAAGTGGACCCGGACTTAAACAAGTTGAAAAACTTATTTGGGTGTTACCATTTAGTGGTCAATTGTACGGAATATGTACTTCACTGTGCAACCTACTAATAAAAGTCTCATACAATCAATCAATGATTTCGATGTCTACAGGGGGGAAATAATATCGACTTCAGTGCAAAATAGTAATACATCTGACGTGAGCAACAACCAATACAAAACGAAAATTCCACAACATAGCATTTCAACTGCTGTTAAATAACTGTGTATCTTACAATAAATCTCACGTTAGCTTTAGTGTAATTTATAATATTTTGCAGAGCAATATCAGAACGTGGCTTATCATTAGCAGAGGACAGGAAGTCTACTAATAGCTTCCGGTTTGCGGTCATATCTACAGACTTACAGGTACCAGCAGATGGGGCAATTGGACCTCTCATTGCATAACAAAACAATATACATATTTTAGCAGTAATTTCACTGAAATAATCAAAGTATTTCTGATACCCGTTACATATACATATATATATATATATATATATATATATATATATATATATATATATATATATATATATATATATATATATATATGAAATACTTGACTTGGTGAATTCTAGCTGTAAATATACTCCTCCCCTCTTAACCACGCCCCCAAACCAAGCCCCCGCCCCACTCCCGACCACGCCCCCACCCTCCCTAAATCGGAGGTCTCTAGGTTGGCAAGTATGTGTCCCCCACACTTCTGAATCCCACATTTTTATTGGTATTGGTATATGTAGTGACTTTTTATAATAATTAGTACCAAGAACACGTCGATTTGTTGATGTAATGGGTAAAAAGGTGAGTTTATCGGCGCGGCGGGAACTTTGAAGATGAACACATAAGGAAACGGAGGCCCTCGAGGGTCAGTTGACTCATTAGCTGAGCGCACGTTCACTGCATTGACACTAATTAGCAGGTCTTCATAAGTATGACTTTTTATGGTCCTCAGTCGTTCTTAGCGCTCCTTTGGCCTAACTCTATCCCCACGGCATGGCTTTTTCCTTGGTGAGTCATAACAAAAGTGTCCGTTCTAATTGAAACACGGGCGTCGTAGTCACGGCGCCTGCGTGTTTGCCAAGTTTGTCGTCGCCATTGGTGTTAATGACAGAATTGTGTCGGCGCAGAGAAGCGAGCCTCGCAGGCCCGACAGCCCCGACGCGGAGTCCACGGCCTTGTCGACCTGCATCAACGCCGACATCTTCCGTAGGATGAACACCATGTTGGGCAACTCCCTGGACCTGAGCGGTGTGTGTACCACACCCAATAACACCAAGAGCAAGGCGGACCTGCTGTGTGGTACAGACCTGCTGTGTGGTACATGACTAATATTGTGTGGGCAAGGGTGGCCATTTTCTCGCCAGGGAGGCTAAGCTTAGCCTTGTTCCATGAATTATTGCATAAGCACTCTATTTTACTCACATAAACGGTGTCTATAAAGCCAACAAAGTTATTACAACGGTGTACAGCTCCACTAATGGACATTGGAGTGTTACTTTCAAAGGCAAAATTAAAGTATTGTTAGAAACCTAATTTGATATGAGGCTTTATTGTATTATATGTATAGTACATAATTTTATATGGGACTTTATTGTATTATATGTATAGTACATGTTCCAAAAAGAAAAAGCATAAAACACCACCAGAGTTAGAGATATTACAAGTCCAAGTGATGAAGCTTAGTGTTATGCTCATGACTTGGTGTAACTAAACATTACCTTATAAGATGAAGGCAATTGCATTTTATTGATATTTGAAATGTGTTCAATGTTTATAAATGAATATTTAAATATACTAAATGTAAAAAAGGGAATAAATATTCAAAATAACATCATTAAATGAAATCTAGTTTGGTTACGCCATCATGAGCGCAACACAAGGTTGTAAAAGTTTCAACTACATTTCTAAATAAGATGTCAAAATCAAACTGAAATCAAATGCACACACAGCTCAAAGATTGATCAATACCTATTTAAATTTAGTAATACATAAATATGATTTATCAAAATATAAAAGAAATATACCTGAACAGAACGCTCATGATGGTTACACCAAAAAGTAACACTGAATCGTGTTTTTCCAAGTTTTTGGGGAATTTGTATGCTATTTCCAAGCATCTCCTTTTTATTATCGTTTATTTTAAATGGTCAAACTAATGCATATTATATATGCATGCCCTATTAAACAAAAAAAGAAGTCATATTCATTTTGATTGTTACATTTTGAAGTACATTTGTGCAGGTGGGTGCGAATGTACCCATTACCAGAGCTGTACACAACACTATATTGATAGTCAATTACATAAAAATTACAACAGAGGGTAGTTTTTGTTCCTCTTTAATACCTCCTATTTGGGCATCAGTTATCTTTTGCCTCGGTGGTGTGTGAATTACCTGAGATACATGATATATTCAACATAATGCTATTAAAAAGTAGTGGCTAAATAAAAAAATCAGAACATATTTAACCAGCTAGACAACACAAATCTGATTATCTCATAAATTGCTTTTGAAATCCATTTTAATTGTAACAGTATAGTTGGATTGTCTGTATGCATGAATGAAGAGACACTATATAGACCAGCGTTTTTCAACCTTTTTTGAGCCAAGGCACATTTTATTCATTGAAAAAATCCGGAGGCGCACCACCAGCAAAAATCATTAAAAAATGAAACTCTGCAGCAGTAAAGTCGTTGTCGCAATTGTTGGGTATGACTTTAAACCATAACCAACCATGCATCACTACAGCTCTTGTCTCAAAGTAGGTGTACTGTCACATCACGCCGTGACTTATTTTGAGTTTTTTGCTGTTTTCCTGTGTAGGGTTTTAGTTCTTGTCTTGCGCTCCTATTTTGGTGACTTTTTCCTGTTTTGTTTTCCTGCAGCAGTTTCATGTCTTTTGAGCGCTATTCCCCGCATCTGCTTTGTTTTAGCAATCAAGACTACTTAAGTTGTTGCTATCCTTCTTTGTGGGGACATTGTTGAATGTCATGTCATGTTCGGCTGTACTTTGTGGACGCAGTCTTTGCTCCTCTAAGTCTTTGCTGTTGTCCAGCATTCAGTTTTTGTTTACTTTGTAGACAGTTCGGTTTTAGTTTCATTCTGCGTAGCCTTCCCTAAGCTTCAATGCCTTTTCGTATGAGCACTCGCCTTTTGTTTATTTTTGGTTTAAGCATTAGATACTACAAACCCCCGTCTCTCACGAGGTGTTCAGGACATCTACAAAGCATTTGGCTACCGGCTGCCACCTACTGATATGGAGGAGTATAACAGTTACGCTGCCGAGCCTAAACAGCACCGACACTTTATTATGAAGACTTATGGTGGAACTATGTGTCTGGCTTTGTGGTTACAGTTGGTGCACAAAGCATCGAACAATAAGGGTAGGTTCATGTTTTGTTCCATTAAAGGGGAACTGCACTGTTTTATCGTTCACAATCATGTCAGACATGATGATGGATGTTTTTTGGGGGGTTTTCTTTTTTGCATTGTAAATATTGAATACCTTCGATCAAGTCTGCTTGCCATGGAGCCTATGGGAGCCGCTCCATTCCGCCTATAAAGCCCTTAAAAAAACACCTCCATCAAGGTTTTATATACATGATGTAAGTATATATGTAATGTAGTAACAGGCAAATTTATAATTAATGACTTATTTTGATCATTAAGCATACGCGGTGCATTAATTTCCCATACGCATCAACAGCGTTTGCTTTTTCTCTTCATCACTGATTACTCACTGCATACTTCATGTTAGCCAACAAACATAAAAACATCACTTACTGTGCAATGTCGGCTGTCACTGGGAAGTTGACTGCTCGAATGTCATATATTCACATTTAGATGAATGACTCATAATCCTCGTCTTTTCGTGTCGTTCTTGCCATTTAAATAGCTGTCAAAGTGTACCAACTTCTCAGACTTCTTCTCTCCAGGTGAGATGTATGATTTATGATCTACAATAAACTTCCTGAGGAAACACCTCGCCAGTCTATCATGGCGAAATTGTACACGGGCTTGTGATCTCAGCGCCACTATAGTTTTTGTGTTAGCGTTTGTAATGTCACTAATACTTGGTTAATATTCAAATCACAAAATGTAAACGGAGTTGGCGGTTTTTGAATTGTTTTTTTTATAGGTGGAATAGAGAACATCCACTGGTTCCGCTGTAAGCATACTTTACGTTTAAAAGTTAGAATGCATTTAAAAAAATAAATCATGTCTTTCATAATGATTGTGAATTATTGGCAAAATTCCAGAAAAGTGCAGTTCCCTTTTTAAAATGAACTATACTTATTTCTATTTGGAACATTGTTACAAATTCATAAGCACATATTTTTGCCCAATTATTTAATATCCAAAAGAGTCATTGGTTTGGTCCCACCCCTGTATCATAAGGAGCAATTCTAAGCAAACAAGTCTGAATTTCAAATTCTTAAGTGAACACAGTGCAGGACCAAACAGCGGTACCGAGAACGCATGAGACCTGGGTCTTGATCCACCTCACAAAGTGAGGCAAATGTAAACGCCACCGCATCAAAACCATACATCACTAAATTAAAATAATGCAACGAGTTAAATACAATAAACATACTTTATTCAAAAAGTGTTTGTTACTCATTGTTTGGTGTCTTTTTGTTTTTGAACAATTTGCCATAGAAAGTCCTACATAACCTAGAATAAGTTGCGTTGTGCGGAAGCTCATGTATACTCAATGTACAGTCCAATCATGGCGCAACGTTATGCATATGATTAGGCCTTTGACAAACTTAAGTTTGAATGCAAATCAGACCATATGAACATGATAGAATCATTTGTTTTTTAGATTTTGGTCCATACCAGACTGGAAGGGAAAAGGCAGTGATTCCCAACCACTGTGCCGCATCAGTGTCATGAGCGCATCAGATGTGCCATGACAAATCCAGACCATAGCCACCTTAAGTTACTAAAGTCTGTAGGTTCGCATCACAAACATGCAAGACTTTTGCAGCATGTACATTTTGACTTAAGATTTACACTTGAAGCTGTACAACCGGTGTTGTACTGTAGTAATCTTAAATTGTTTTTTAATAAAGATCACAATGTTGCAGTTGCCAATTATTAAAATATTCATGTCAATACCTGCCATGAGTGCCAGCAGCTGATTCACGCTGCATCACCAGTTTGTAGCATTGCAGTACAAGGTTGTTTTGTTTTTTTATGGAGGGACCCAATTTGGGAGATGTGCAGTTTTCTTCAATTAGCACAATTTTTGTCTTGGAATGTTATTGCTGATGGCACCAAATGACTTGGATTTTTTTCTCTTTTTTTTTTTTTTTTTTTTTAAAGTGACAAACTAATGTGAATTGGGAGACCCAGCTCAGCAGTTGCTGAATCAGGGCTGTAGCTGGTTTTTGGAAGCTTTCCAGTCAGAGAGATAAGGGAGTAGCTTGTGCACATTGGTTTGTCCTTTAACATCTGATCAGTCAGCTGCTTCCTCACAGCCAGGCTGGATCTCCTCTGTTACTCTATGCTGCATGTGTGTACAGGGGGGTTGGAAATCAATTTACTGACCAGTATAAAGCAGTCCAAGTTTTCGGCTATGTTTTTGATGCATCCCACTTATTTAATATGTAAGCCTGCTGAGTCATTGATACTGGTGTGATGCTGCTGTAGCTGCCTCCCCCTCCCTCGCTGGCTCAGGAAACAGGCTAGACAGAGTAAGCAGCAACATTGACAGTCCTCCTCTGCCTGCTGGTACCAACTAGCCGATAGCGCTGGCAGGGTTTTTAGTTGTCGGCAAGGAAGCAGAGGTGGGGGAAGCTGATGTCAATATCAGGATTTTGTGAGTGCATCAGCAGTCATGTCACATGCTGCTAGGTGGGTCAGCCATGCAGATGGAGATGCATGGCACATTCAATGGGCGCAGAGGCAGCAGGTTAGCTACCCCTTCGTCCAGGGTAGGGTTCAAAACAAATTGTCTGTATTGTAGCTGTGAGTGAATTCCTTGTTAGACTAACACCTTCTCCTTTTCTCTTGGACTGGATTGTGCACTGTCAAGAGTCAGACCTGGCTGCAGTGGGCAGCAGGAGGATGCTCTTCGCCAACCGTGGCAGAATGTCCGGCTCCCAGGAGATGCAGTCATCCAGGCTCCAGCCAAGCATGACAGACCTGGGCCTGGGCCTGCAGTCTCTTCGTTTGTCTGGCTGGGACAGACCCTGGAGCAGCCAGGAGACAGAGTCCCTCTCCTTTCCCCATGTTCAGACGACCTCGCCCTCAAGTAAGTGCCATCTTTGTTTACTGTTTGGTGGAATAATTTGCCAAAACCTGACACTGTTTGCTGTCAGGTCTTTTTTTTTTTTTTTTCCATAAGTCAACAATTCAGCACAAATGTGACAGTCAGGCCAGTGTATGTCAGTGCTGTAGCACCACCACAGGATGATTTGGCAGTTTTTGCTTCAGCTCGCAGTCTAGCGAGGCAAATAATCCAGTAAAGCCTCATTATTACCCACCAAAATGCAATATTTGCCATTGTCTGTCTTTACATCATAATTAACTTATCTATTGCTTGCAAAGATTGCCAGCTTTACCGCCTAGTTGCTCACATTTGAGTGGTTTGATCCAGGCCATGCAACATTAAATTGTTAGTGTTTTTTAGTCTTTCTAAATGAGTTAACATGACAATGACCCATTTGTTCGACCCACTTGTAGTGCTGAAAAGGCATCGCTGCTCGTCTGAACCCACCCAGCATAACTCTAGAGGTGGCTAAACTGGGCCGACAAAGTGGGACAGAGCATTTGAATGCGGCCTGTAGTTGAATATCTCTGCCTCCCGCTTTCCCTGCAAGGCCTCATGCACAACAGTGCAGTTGGATAGATGGTTGTTATATGTAGTAATGTCTAGTTTACACGGGTGTGTTGGTCATATATTGAGTCGAATGCGATAAAGTGCTTTTAATTGTATAACGGATAAATGCAGAACTGTTTAGTAACTGCTTCCCTTACATGATAAGGTTGTGGAACTGAATGTACTGTAAATGCATTGCTGACTGATAGCGGTCTGTAACGCTCCAAATGGCACATTGAAAAAAATTTTTATGCTGTCAAGTTTCAAATCTCTTTAGCTTTGACATTTTCAAGTGTGACATCCTGACATATTAATGTTAAATGTTCCTATTCCTTGGTTGATTTATGGCAAATGGTGCATTTCTTTCCAGTGCTGGGCATCCTGAACAGTCCCTTCAGTAGCCTCCTTGGAAAGCCGCCAGCCTACATGCCTACAGAGTCCATGGGTATGACTGCTGACTTCCTGGAGAAGTTCCCTGGCATGGCTCGTATAGCTAACCGCCTGGACTCCAGCTCCTTTCTGGACTCGCGCTCCAGCAGCCCCGAAGACTCTGAGACGAGTGGTTTCAGCTCTGGTTCCGACCACCTCTGTGACATGCTGGTAGGTACAACTGCACATTCAACCAAGGAAAGTGAGAGGAACTTGTATTTCCACAGTCAAGTTTTGTACCGTAATAAAGAACAAGGCTACAAGGCTTTGCTACAATCCAATCTGATTTACACATACTAGAATACAATGCAATTAGCTTGTCAATCAGTTCTTTTTCTTCTTTTGGTACTTCAGTCCACTTTGCGGATTTCGCCTCCTCTGCCTTACCTTGGATCAAACATGCAGAAGGATCTTCTGCGACTGGGATCCCGCTTGGACTCCCAGGACAGCTCTCCTCTGACCCCACCATCCAGCGCCAGTCCAACTTCTGCACTTTCCCGCCGCTGGCGCACTGGCTCTTCCTGGCCTGGCGCAGACATGCTTGACCAATCTGACGATTCTTTTAGTATTGAAAGGGAGGCACGCCTTCACAGACAAGCTGCAGGTATGTTTGTTTTTGTCTTTTTTTTTTTTTTTTAATTTATTAACCACAATAAAAGGAAGTCAGCATACTATGTTCGGTTTTTTGGAGACTCTAAATTGTCCACAGGAGTAAGTGTAAAAATAGTTGTATGTGCTGTGATTGACTGACAGCTCAAAAATAGTCAGATGGCATAGTCTCCAGATCTCCTTTGCTACCTAATGACGATGAACCTCGGTAACTTTAGTCTTGGATTTCTTTTATTCAGCTGTGAATGAAGCTACTTTCACCTGGAGTGGTCAGCTGCCCCCAAGAAACAACAAGGATCCACTCTACTCCTGCAAGGTTTTTCTTGGTGGTGTGCCCTGGGACATCACTGAAGGTAATTGTCGCTTTCACCACCAGGGTTAGTTGCCCCTGAAATAATAATTGGCCTTTTCAGAGAATTAGATTGTTACCCATTGGTTACCCTGTTATCAAAGTAGAGGTTTAAAATAGTGATTAGCTTTTTGAAAGTCACTTGGAGCAATCTAACTTTTTGCATGCAAATCTGCTTGGTCCTAAAACTAATATCCGGTCAAAGTTTTTATTTTCCACCCCAGTTTGTAGTGCATTTTGACATTTGTCATTAGTCAAATGAGCAGTAACATTGCGAATAGCTTGTCAAATTGCCACACAATATGAAGTATTGAAGTAATTGTTCAGCTTTGTTGTAATTTAGCCTGCTTCAACTTGAAAAAGGCTATAAACACTAGTTGATTTTCATGCTTATTTCACACATCTACTGGATCTGGTCAGGATAGGGCAAGCCTTAAATGAAAGAATGACTATTCATTTACAGGAACAACATTTCTAGCAGCTTTACAAGGGGAGAAACACATAGGACGGTGTCAAATTACCACTCAGTTTAATCATTGTTTGGTAAATCTATGTTTACTGGGAATGTCAAAATAATTGCATTATTGTGGATTAATCTGATTTTTAAAAAATAAAAATAAATAAATGTATGATCAGCCAAATTGCAACACATTGACTCAAAATTCCTGAAACATCTCTAGCAACTCATTTAGTGTAGGGTCACTGTCACAAATGTGCAGTTCTGGTAATGACATGTTGCAGAACTAAAGTCAACATGGAAGACTCTAAACAGCACATTGACTCGTTCAATGGAAAATCGATTACAAAAAGACAGGACTACCATCGACAAAGTATTCTGAACATTTGGCAGAATGTAGGTTTTTTTATAACCAAAACCCTTACAACTTGAATACCACATCAACACAAAATGACTTGGTGTGGAGAAATTGGATATTTTGAAAGTTTAACATGATAAAGGTATAAAATGTGTTTGGTGCATATATTCTTGTCTTTTGACTTAACACCATTATATTGATTAAAATGGGGTTGTGTTTAATCTAATTAGTCCAACCCTGTGATTTAAATAGTTTTTTGCAAATGTCTCAGTTATGTTTTTCAAACATGAAACCCCCATTGGCTATCTTATTAGCATAATGGTTTAAGAGAACCTATTTAACAAATGTATGTTAAAATTTGTAGAACTTCATTTTTTTGGCGTCTATCATAGCTCTTGTCCGCGCAGGCCCACAGTAATGAACTTGGTGTAGGAATAATGAAACGGATGCGGGAGAACACAAATCACTCCAAACGCAGGTCTTGTGACTTTGCATTGTCTTTTCTATGTGCTTGAGCATAGGATGTTTTGTACCAGAAAGAGCCGCCGTCTTGATCGCGGCTTTAAAAGAAAAAAAAGTACCGTATTTTAGGACACTATAGCACGCACCGGAATATAAGCCGCACCCACCAAATTTTTGAAAAATATTTTCCATATTTGCCACATCGGGTGGGTTCAGATATATACGTTGCGAAATAAGTTTTTTACACAGTAAGATTCTGTAAATGTTTATTTACATACCTTTTAATTGTTTCCAAACGGTGCCTGTAAAACGGCAGTAAGACAAAACAAGTCATCGTCATGGACTCACTAGCTGCGGAAGCTTGCTCTCCAATCGGCTAAACAGACTCAACTCCATGGTGACATTTTGGTAAGTTTCCTGGGGAATTTGTGAAACTGACACGATACAAAAATGCCAATTTAAGTTAATACTAACAAAGATTATCAACTCAGTATATCTAAGAACCAACAACCTAGTTATTTTCAGTGTCTTACACAAACTGTTCAACTACTTTCTGCACTACTAATTGCCATGCGGGTATTAAACCTACTGGTAGGATTGTGGTGTAACATTTGATAGCATATTGTCCAATGAGTGACTTGTTTTGCAAACGATAACTTGCTTTCCTCATTGTTATCCTTGTTGCAGCTGGGCTCATAAACACATTCAGCGGTTACGGTCCTCTGACAGTGGAGTGGCCTGGTAAGGATGGGAAACACCCTCGCTGTCCTCCCAAAGGTAATGTGGCCAAAGGTAATGACGAGCTGGTAGGCTTTTTTTTTTTACCTACATGGTTTCTGGGTGGCACTATGGTGGACACACTGGCATGCTGGTGAGTTTAGTGTGAGCATAAGTTGCCACAAAAGACAAATCTTAACGTGAACATCCTGACAAGTTGGTGGAAGCTGGTAACTAATGGTTTGTTGTTCACTGGTGTTGTAGCTGATATCCATAGTTAAAGTTGCTCTAACAGTTTTAGCAAGACTACAAGTATCTATAATCTCTTCTGAAATAATACATCAACAGGTTATGTGCCGTGTGGTTTATTTCAGACATGCTTAAAAATTTACAATGAGGAACTTTATTGTTTCACTAATACTAGGCCTATTCAACTGGTCCGCTAAACCTTTTTAATTTGGCCTGCCAACATCACTTAAATGGGCTTGATGAAACCATTACAATTAGGGGGGGGGGGTCGATGACAAACTCATTCAACCCTGGGAAATTGTAAAAATCAGACCTAACGAAATTGTAAAAATCAGACTTAACGACAGGACAAAGTATGAATCTTCTTCCCCTAGCAAGAGGTGCTTGAGTCATTATTTCCCGTAGGACCTTTTGAGCGGCGGACACAGTTAGACCAGCAACGGTACAAATCCACACCTGTAAGCTTCATCACGAAACTTGGTCAAATATTTGTAAACAGATATTTTGCATAAAGCTATTACATTTTTGTATTGAATTTCTGACTTTAATGTCTTTTGTATTCGTGGTTGCATTATTTGTCTGAGTGACTGGTGATCAAAGTTTGTTAATACATGTAGCGTTAAATTTGCCCAGTAGAAGGCGATAATGCTATTGTTTTGAGCCACATTCCTGTTTAATTTCTGTGTAAACATCGGTAGTTGTATGAATGTATTAACACTGAACCTATTTATGTAAAGTACATAAATGTTATACTTTTGTAAGTTTATATTTTCAGTCTTACAAACCTAACAGGAAGTGTAAAGAAATAAACCTGCTCAGTGGCCTTTTGGTTAATGCCTGCCCTGAGATTGGTAGGTCGTGAGTTCAAACCAATTAATTGGGGGTTAAATCACAAAAATGATTCCCGAGCGCCGCCACTGCTGCTGCTCACTGCTCCCCTCACCTCCCAGGGGGTGGAACAAGTGTATGGGTCAAATGCAGAGGGTAATTTCATCACACCTAGTGTGTGTGTGAGAATATCAGTGGTACTTTTTAATTTACGAAGGAACATCAACAAAACTTCTGGAGCTTAAAGTTAAAGTACCAATGATTGTCACACACACACTAGGTGTGGTGAAATTTGACCTCTGCATTTGACCCATCCCCTTGATCACCCCCTGGGAGGCGAGGGGAGCAGTGGGCAGCAGCGGTGCTGCGCCCGGGAATCATATTGGTGATTCAACCCCCAATTCCAACCCTTGATGCTGAGTGCCAAGCAGGGAGGTAATGGGTCCCATTTGTATAGTCTTTGGTATGACTCGGCCGGGATTTGAACTCACAACCTACCGATCTCAGGGCTGACGCTCTAACCACTAGCTTCCGTTTCTTCATGCTGTTAACTAGCTGGAGACGACTAGCGAAGGCAGAATACTGAATTTATAGACAGTGCAGTGTGAAAGCCGATGTTTTCTTTGTATTTAGGTAAACGCAGTCTCAAAGGAGTATAACCAATATAATCCGAAACATCCACATTTCAATGTCCGGCCATTGGGCTCTTGAAACTTCATTATGTAGTCGAATAGCCCTGATTTATACAGTAAAACATGTCTGAAAAGGAGGAAGCAGCTTCATTAATCAGACCTTTTTTTTACTTTTCCTATTGCTGATAGATAATTGCCAACAAGTGTTTTTATAAGTTGACTCTGTTTGTAATTTAGTTTATTCACTTCCTGTTTTATAATGTAATGTATAGCAATGGATTAGGGTGTATGCACGGATAAGGGAATAAATACTACAATGTAAATTATTCAGACATGGATTTGTTCCACTAACTTACTGAGTGTGCCTCACATTTTGCTCTTTTAATGAAATGTAAATTTTTGCAGAAATTGCGTTGCAACCTTGCATTGCCGTGTCATTGTAAAGTGTTTTGAAATTATATCCAAATACTGACTGTATGAACCAACTTAAGGTGTTCTCTTGTCCTCGTAGGCTACGTTTACTTGGTTTTTGAAAATGAGAAGTCTGTGCGAGGCTTGCTTCATGCCTGCTCCCAGGACCCGTTTCACCCAGAGGATAACAGGGAATACTACTTCAAAATGTCTAGTCGCAGAATGCGCTGCAAGGATGTGAGTAGGAACTTGACTAACATATTACAACTTGTGACTGTTTAAAGATTACAGGAAAGTAAAATATTTCAGTTTCAATGATAGATACTTATGAATATTGAAACATTTAGGCCTGGGCCAATATTTGATACGTCAATTAATCGACGATGAAGGAAAAATAAAGTCGGTAAGTTTTCCAGCATACTTTTAGAGCATTCACATGTTTGTAACATAGCGGAATGAAAAGGAGGGTGAATTATCTTGTCCTGATCAAAGTCTTTGACTCATTGTGCAGGGCCGCTGGCCGGCTAGCATCGCACAATGCAACTAGTTAGCATGTAGCAGCTAACATGGACAAAATGATCACAAAACCAAATGCCACCGCACCAATGTGGGTACCGTATATTTCAGTTTAAACCTTTGGAACAAGAGGAGCCTATCACCACAAGCCAGTTTGCGAATGTGTGTGACTACAACAAACCTGCGTGCCCACTTGAAACACAACCACTCCAGTTAGCACTCACTTCGCATTTAAACAAAACTGTGCAAAATGCTGTGTGCTCACAGAAAGTGTGGTTAAATTAATGGCCAAAACATGCTGTCATTTAATAGTTTATGAAAGTAGCATTTTTTATTTTTTTTTTAAGTGTCATGTCTGTGTTGCTCACTCAAAATCCGCCAAACTAAATTTTGTTTTGCATTTGACCGGTTAATACATATGTTTTAAAGTTAAAAGTTAAAGTACCAATGATTGTCACACACACACTAGGTTTAAACCGTAGTGTTTATTATTTTGCACTTCTGTTTAAGGTCTTAACTTGTCGTTGCATAATATACAACTCTAATATTCAATATTGAATTGCAACTTTGTCAATAATTAGCAATTTTATTTTTTATTATGGTTGTGTATATTTGAAGCCACCCAATCGCCTCAAGATATTTTATTGCTTTTGGTTGTAATTTTTATTCAAGTGCAAATTCTTGCTAAAAAAGTTTTATTTACCTTGGAGATTTAAACATTTTCATTCCAATTACATTGTTAAAATACACAAGAAATAAGTTTACTGCATTTAAAAGGATACATGCATTATGTATTACATCAATGGTTAATTTGGTCTCATAAAAATGGCAATAATTCGTAGGTCAATATGTCACCAAGCAACATTTATCGGACCAGGCCTGCAACATAAAAATTGACGTGTAGCACAAATGAATGGGGCAAGTTTGGGGAGATTTTGACAATGTGGATGGGGGGGCTGGATGATGTGACAAGGCAAATATATTTTAGAATAACTTAACTGTAATGGCAGAAAAAACTTGCAGTGTTGAACATTGTGATAGGGGTTCTTCTGAGACCTCTGCCAAGGCACAACTTTACATTAGGTAATATTTTTTTTTAGTAGTTTGGTTTGAATTTATTTATTAGTTTACTTGTAACTGAAAATACCAATCAGCCTTCCCCATTGAAATCAATTAAATCACATCAATCCTTGCTGGGGCCCCGAAAACACAGTTTTAACCAACAGTCTTTTTGAGAAGTAATGAACTTATAGATATTTTATCAAACAATACAATAGTATTAAAGGGGAACTGTCCTTTTTGTGGAATTTTGCCTTTTGTTCACAATCATGAAAGACGTGACGGGTGTTTTTTATTTATTTAAATCCTACTAAATAAATTGGATCAAAAGTCTGCTTACTATAGAGCCCCTAAAAACATCCAAACACCATTAGGGTTTAATATATATTATGAAAGTATATATGTAATGTAGTAACAGGCACATTTATAATACATTTAATATTTACGTATTTTTATAATTTGAAGTGTACGTGGCGCATTAATTTTAAAAAATCACCTTTGCTTTTTTCTTTATCATTGATTACTCACTGCGGACTTTGAGAGCCAACAAACCTAATAAAACATCACTTACTGTATACGGTCTGCTGTCATTAGAATGGCAACTGCTGGTATGTTCATATATTCCCATTTAGGTGAAGAATGTCTCATAATCCTCGCGAAGAAACGTGGTGGGGGAACAAGCGCTTCTCGTGTCGTTCTCGCCAGTTCCAGGTCCTAAATTGGCTGTCAGTGTCCCAACTTGTCGGATTACCAACTCAATCTCATGTCCTTGTGAGATGCATGATTAATGGTCAAAATTAAACTTGCATAGGGAGACAGAGGTGATTTTGTTGCCGCTATAGTATCTGTTGGTGCTTATATCGCCAATACTTAAGTCACAAAATGTAAATGGAGTATTGTTGGCGGTATTTGAATGGTCATCAGATTTTATGGGCGGAATAGTACAGCTCCTATTGGCTCCGCTGTAAGCGGACTTTTTACGTTCAAGAATGTATTTTAAAAAATCCATCAGTCTTGTCTTTCAAAATAATTTAACGGTAGGCTAAAACTATGCGCGTCATGTTAAACACTATTATGACTAGGGATGTCCGATATCGGGCTGCCGATAAATGCTTTAAAATGTAATATCGGAAATTATCTGTATTGGTTTCTTAATCGGTATCGGTTTCTAAAAGTAAAATGTATGACGTTTTAAAACGCAGCTGTGTACACTGATGTAGGGGGAGGTACAGAGTGCCAATAAACCTTAAAGGCATTTCCTTTGCATGTGCTGTCCGAGTCACATATCTACCGGCTGTTGTCATCATGAATTAATGCAAGGCATACTTGTTCAACAGCCATACAGGTCACGCTGAGGGTGGCCGTATAAACAAGTTTAACACTGTTACAAATATGCGACACACTGTGAACCCACACCAAACCAGAATGACAAACACATTTCGGGAGAACATCCGCACCGTAACAGAACAAATACCCAGAATCCCTTGCAGTACTAACTCTTCTGGTACGCTACAATAATAACAACCCGCCCCCCCAACCTCCTCAGTCTTTCTCAGGGAGAGCATGTCCCAAATTCCAAGCTGTTTGGATAGATAGATAGATAGATAGTACTTTTGATTCCTTCAGGAGAGTTCCCTCAGGAAAATTTAAATTCCAGCACAGTGTACAGAATTGAGATCAAATTTAAAAAGTAAATAATGGGGGTATAAAAGGAAACAGAATATAAAAATATTACAATAAGAATAAAAATAAAAAGCGACAATGAGAATAAAAGAAAACAGTAAAATAAGTATATAACAAGAGAAACTAGGCAGTAGTGACCATGTTATGAAAAAGTATTGCACTGTTATTGTTTTGAGGCATTTAAAAAAAATAAATAATGCACTTTGACTTCAATAATAAATATGGCAGTGCCATGTTGGCATTTCTTTACATAACTTGAGTTGATTTATTTTGGAAAACCTTGTTACATTGTTTAATGCATCCAGCGGGGCATCACAACAAAATTAGGCATAATATTGTCTTAATTCCACGACTGTATATATCGGTATAGGTTGATATCGGTATCAGTAATTAAGAGTTGGACAATATCGGATATCGGTAAAAAAGCCATTATCGGACCTCTAGTTATGACAGAGGAAGGCGCAAAGGTGACTGTTTTGAATAAAGGCCTAAAGATTTTCAAGTTCACATAGAAAAACACCACTACAATGCAAAAGAAAAATAGAACTAGAAAGAAGTGCCACGATAAACAAGTAAAACGCAAACAAAAGTGACATGGAACTAGTATCCCAATAAAATTGATGTCATGAACAATAATATACTACCCAAATTTAGATGGCAAAAGAACAAGACAAATTGGAGAGTAAGGCATAAAAGCATCGCAAAAGTAGCATGGCTAGAACAGATGTTTGTGGAATCATACAACTCCGCTGCCATGACAGTGCAGATGCTGATGGGCATCGCGCCGCCCACCGCCCGTAACCTGAGGTCTGCAAGCAAAAGGACAGATGTAAAGCTAATGCACACAGTGCAACCTAATTCATGACTGTGCTCTTATTTTTCCCCCCAAAGTAATGATTAAGAGAGCTCAATTTAAGAATTTAGTGTCTACCAGTTTTACTGTTACTGTACTGCATTTAAAAATCTAGTCTAGAGGAGTTATCTCTAAGACACAAATTGTACTATGCTATGTAATAGGCCTTGTTTGAATAATATAATTTTGAGCTGTTAAACAGTTGATAAAATGTGGCCCATCATTAATCTTAAAATTCAGGGAACATTTTTTATTTTTCAGACATTGATTTGTGATCATTTAACTGCTCGCTCTAATTGGACAAAATCATTCAAACTGCTCAGCTTTGTAAAAACATGCCTGGCATCTTATTAGATAAAATCATGTGATTTTGTATTTTGGCTTAACTAAACCTGGCTGAAATGTCCTTTAAGACCTGTTCTGTATTTTCAGGTGCAGGTTATTCCCTGGGTGATTTCTGACAGCAACTATGTGCGCTGCCCCGCCCAGCGTTTGGACCCCAGCAAAACGGTGTTTGTGGGCGCCCTGCATGGCATGCTTAACGCTGAAGCACTTGCCAGCATTATGAACGATCTGTTTGGAGGAGTCATGTATGCAGGGATTGACACAGACAAACACAAATATCCCATAGGTAAGAACTTTTTCTTCCTTATTGGCCATGGTGTTGGAACAGCTTTAGACGTCACATGACTACCGTAGTTTATCGCTTTGTTGGCAGAAGTAGCAGCTAAAATTATTGTTGCAGCTTCAACATTAATTATAAGTTGAACGATACAATTTAATAGGTTAAACATAATCCACTTGTAATGCTTTTTAAATCTACAGTAATCCCTCCTTTATTGCAGCCAATTGGTTTGAAGGCTGACTGAAGTGAATTCATTTTGATGAAGTAGAATTTTATATTTTCGTAGTTCGAGCATAAAAAGCGCATTATGACCTAAATAGTTTTTTTAACATTGTTGCTGTGATGGTTCTTAATGTCGCTCGGGTCAAAGGTTCCCCGATGTGGGATGTTTTAATGCACCAGGAAAGGTTTTACTTTCCTCTTATGAAAGTAAACAATGACTTAATTGCCATGACACTGTTGACCCAGAAACTAAGTTACAATCTTTTTTGATTGTTTCAACATAATAGGAAATGAGACAAGTACATTTAAAGTCCTTAAGATATTGATCCCTTTCTTCCTATAGTGACTTGCAGCTTTCTAGCAACCTAATTTCAAGTGTATTTTCGTTGAAGTGATTGCAGCTTAGTGAACAGTAGGTTTTGGTTTTTTTTGCCTCCTGGTGAAACAACTAAATCGAGGTAGTTAAACATCTTACAAAGTTAAATAGCATAAATAAGAGCCTACATCTTAATTTTTATGAAGTCTGATGGCTTGTCTTACATTCCACAATTCACAACTTTTTCCCTCAACCTTTTGTAACCTTTCTTTTAGGAAAAAACACGTGTAGGGTTTCCCCCAGCCTTGTGGGGGTGGGCGCATGTCCATATGACATAATCAGCAATGGTGCATGTATCAAAAAAAAAAAGGCTAAAACAATCTTGTACACATTTAAAAACAAAGTATTATATAATGTTTTTCTAATTTTCAATTGTTACTTTTTGTACAATGTAACAGACTATACCAGAAGCAGCTACTGGTCTTTTGTAGAGAAAGCTAATTTTCATCTACTCTTTAACCAGTACAGTCTCCTATAACCGATAAATCAATACAAAGATGCTAGATTTTACAAAGGAAACGTCACACAAAGGATTATAAGACTATCCATATCAACTCTGAACTACAGAATGAAAATAGAAAAATGCTTTGGCAATGGTTTATATTACAAGATTTCTAAATTTTGCGTCAATCCAAAAGGATTCAGCCTCAGATAATCATGCAGAATCCTGTGTCACTACACGATCGGTTCATGCATGCGCAAGAATTACGTCACTTTCTCTTTTTTTACAACTGCATTGCTGTAATTGAATATTTTATATGAAAAGTACTGTATGACGATAATTCTATATGAAATTACTCAAGGGGTTGATTAAAAAAATCAGTATCGCCACAATTTCAATCTCTCTGTCACGAGTCAATTTTTTTATTATATGTTCCTTTATTTTTAGTTGAGGCACTTTACTTAAATCTCTGCATGATTACAAAGTAGACTTTTCAATTGGCAGTGTTGTAAATGTATGCATTTGATGTCAAGTAGTAAAGATTTTATTTAGCTGAGCAGATCTTTTGGGTTTCTATATGGATCTTAACGTTTTTGAAAAATACTATTAAATATTTTTGTATGTAATGTCTTATTGTTTAAATAAAGATTGCTTAAAAATATAACCATGGTGGCAGCGTGCAAGAACATAACTGCCATAAAACAGGTTGACAGGAAGTGGGGTAGTCTTTGCGCAAGGGTGGGCCGACACTCACTTCCAGAGATGCTTGACGATGGGCGGGACAAAGCCATGATTGTTTTGCTGCAGTGTAACGACTCACTCTATTGATTTCCATGGGGGATTATAGACGCTAAATTTAAACACTATTTAAAGAGGAACTACACTTTTTTTTTTTTTAATTTTGCCTGTTCACGACTCTTATAAAAACAAGACATGTTTGGGTTTTTTTGCATTTAATTTGTAATCTCGTTTTAGGTGGCTAGCAATGCAGCTAATGGGGTGGCAATCCCTTCTGCCTTGAAGTCACTTTAAAAATGTATTCAAAAACTGCCAATACTTTGTTCCAGAACCTGTATAATAAAGCTGTTGGGCACCATTGTTGGAATGCAAGACACAGTTCAGTGTTGGCTCTAACACATAGCATTAGCCATAAACTAGCTTCAGTCAGCAGCTGAATGACTTTTGAGTTTGTAATGCACAACGCGGTGCAATAAGACACCAATCTGTACAGACTGGAAAAACATGAACAATCATACTGTATTTCAGTATCATGCCACAGCTTGCTCGACAGTGTAATAAGTGACATGATCATGGTCAATATTATGACTCACTTGATGGACATTGTCCATTTTTTTTAAAAAGTTGACTTTGGGTAAGCACACAATTTTTCTGCATAGCTTGACTCAAAGTTCCACATTTACGTCAAGTCACGCCGGTCCTTACACTCTGCTTCTGTCTGCTCCAGCGTTTCACCCTCTTTGTACTAGCTTCTAGTTCATCCTCTATATTGAGGTTAAAAAAAGATAGGGTTGTGAATCCTCATTTGTCCAAAAATAGTCATCTTCGTCTTTTACCAAATCTGCTATGATTTAGAACACACACGCATGTTTCCGGAAGTAGAAAACATTTATTGCAAGAAGGGCGGAAACGGAAATAAATGCGCTGAGGAAAAAAGTTCTGGAAATGTGTAAAGTTACAAATACAGTAAATATTGTACACATGACATATTATGAATGTGGTACTACATTATGTATGTATAATTATACTGTACTTGCATTGTGTAAATAAACGCTGATGAAAGCCTTTGAAGTTGTTTGAAGGCTACTATGGCGCCATTAGCCGCATCTTGCAGGCATTTTTATATCTTTAGAATCCTAAAAAAGTGTGTTCTTGTCCAAATCCAAAAAGATTCCCTTTAATGCACTGACGCTTCCACATTGAATGAGAAAGTTGTCAGCTGTGGCATACTGCAAGTAGCGGATTATGTACAAAAGTATTCTACTTTTTAAGCACCTATTTAGTCAACTGGACTGCTTGGTTTGTCTTGTCCAAGCAGTCCAGTTGCGATCAATTGACTATCCTGAGATGACAATGCCCTGGATGAATGAGAACCCTCAGACATTTAGTTAATGGAATCTAAACAAAAGTACATATTTGACCACTAATATTTATGGGAAGTTGAACCAAGCAGTCAGCATATCAGTCGTATCTCAATTTCTCTCCTTAACAATTGCACACCGCACATTTTGTAGGTGTTAAAGTAGTTAGTAAGTCCGCATCGCAGACCTGCTGTCTCGGCTCCAATCGCGTGCGTCTCACTTACTAACATCTTGTGTTAAGTCGTTTCAGTGGCCGAATTTTCGGTGCATCGCTCAATAGGCTACATATTTACATTCGTACAATTTTATTAATTTCATTTTTTGCCCACGTAAAAGACCCTCCATTTTTAAGGTGCGGTGGCTTATTTTGCCCTGGCCCTGCGCCCTGATCAAACCCTGCTCTGTGTGATGTAAAGTACAAGAATGTATGTTCAGTCCAAGACTTGAACCATATGTTGTTGTACAGGCTCTGGACGTGTGACTTTTAACAATCAGCGCAGTTACCTGAAGGCTGTGTGTGCAGCCTTTGTGGAGATCAAAACACCAAAGTTTACAAAAAAGGTACTTTTGTTTGCTTTTGTGGAAGGCTCATCAAAATCTGCTTTGACCAAGTATGTTTAACACAAGGAATTTGACAAACACAAAACACTATTTGCCTCTCCCTTCAGGTCCAGATTGATCCTTACCTGGAAGACTCCATGTGTCAAGTTTGCCTCCGCCAACCTGGGCCTTTCTTCTGCAGAGACCAGGTGAGTGCAGTCTGGCATACTGTTACTCTTCTTTCCGCTTGAACAGTTTCTGCTTTGATAATGCATAATTAAAATGACATAGGTCAGTACTTTTATAAGCGCCGACCAAATTATGTCTGTACTACAAAAAATGTCAAATAAAACTGCCATATTTTGATACCTTTTTGTTACCTGTGATGTCACGCTCTGTTGGAGACTCTGCTTGCTCAAACACTTGACTACCGCTTGATGTTTGCATTTTCCATTCTAACAAAGAAAACATGATAGAAAACGCTCTACTTTACACAATACATTAACTCTATGCTAATTTACACTGGATTTTCCATAGACATGCTGCTGATTAGCATTTAATGCTAAAGTATAAATGTTCGTATTATGAAGCCAGGTTTTGGTACCCATTCCGAGTAATAAGTTACAATACTTGCAGTATAAACATTACAAGACTACATTCAGCTTAATAAAGACTGTCAATACACTTATGTCTTGACTATAATACTTGCAAATGAGACTTAAGTGTGAAATGTAACTGGACATAAGTTATTATGGGTTATACTTGTATAGCGCTTTTCTACCTTCAAGGTACTCAAAGCGCTTTGACAGTATTTCCACATTCACACACTGATGGCGGGAGCTGCCATGCAAGGCGCTAACCAGCAGCCATCAGGTGCAAGGGTGAAGTGTCTTGCCCAAGGACACAACGGACGTGACTAGGATGGTAGAAGGTGGGGATTGAACCCCAGTAACCAGCAACCTTCCGATTGCTGGCACGGCCACTCTACCAACTTCGCCACGCCGTCCCTTACCACCTGACTGTTAAATAAAACTTGCTGAATTAGCATTTACACATGAACACAAAGTACAGCAAATGGGTACTGTGAGTAGTACTAGGACTTTGTACCGTATCAATTCAAATGTGAAAGTTACCCTCGCTAAACAGACGTGCTCTTAACATTTTGGATTCAAAAGAAAAATATATATTAGTAGGTGGGTTAGACCGCTTAGTTAAACTCCAAACTAAATCTGCACCAGCACTAAAGTTTGCTACAGTATCATGTAGTGCTCCGTCACAAAGACTTCTGACATTTTGATGAGGGATGTGCCGATTGATCAGTGTCAAACGATTTGTCAGAGGATCGGCAATGGCCGATCACACCAACCATTGCCGATTATTGCCGATCCCCTCTGGCTGACTATTTATTTTTAGTTCCCCGGCTGACAAGCATGGAGGTGCTCCCCTAAACTAATCTCCTCCATTACTGCAAATAAAGTGCATTTATTACAATCTACGTAGCATTATCACCGGAGGACAAGGCTAAACATGTTACACATGGCAAGCCAGGGGTGGACATGCTAATAATAGCTAAGCTAATTTGAAATAAGTGCCAAGTAAAGTTGAAGTGCAAATGGAAGAAGTTTACAGGAGAAAGTAAGCAGTTGTTGCCAGGAAATTAAGAGTTGGAGGATAATAGAACTGTTGGCAAACACGTGAAAGGGTGGCTCTATCTATAAAATGGTGTCAATACCATAAGTGGTATTAGTATATGATCATTGCTCAATCATTTTGATTGGTTAGGTTTACAAACTCAGAATAAATCCATGGAAAAAGGATGACTTGAGGGTAAAAAAGTGATTATTTTTTGTGTACTACTGACTTTTTTGATCAAACATTGTATATAATAAAGGAGAATAATGTAGTGTAAATATTATAACTCACCATGAATACAATGGTACATGTACAGTTAATACATGCACTGCAAAAAGCCAGTGTTCAAAAACAAGGGGAAAAAAATACAAAAATGAGGGGTATTTTATTTGAACTAAGCAAAATTATCTGCCAAAAGAACAAGAAAATTTGGCTTGTCAAGACTTTCCAAAACAAGTAAAATTAGCTAACCTCTATGAACCCAAAAATACCTTAAAGTATATTCTCACTAATAACTGTACTACTATAGGAGTATGTATTTTCTATTGTTTCATTGAAAAAACTGCAAAGTCCATTTGGCCGTCATCTGTTTTAATATGAGACACAATTGTGCCAAAGTCATGATTTTTTTTTCAAGAAATTATTACTTTAAAAAAGTAGTTTTATACTTGAGTGTTGATGACACAGCTTTGCAACAGTTGATATTCTAGTTTCAAGCATATTTTACTCAATATAGGTCATCTAATCTCAGCAACAAGCTGTAATATCTTACTGAGATCATTTAGGACAGGGGTGTCCAAAGTGCGGGCTGCTAATTGTTTACCGGCCCGCCACACATTCTGGAAATACTATTGTAAAAATAAAAAAGAACACTAAAAAAAGTGGAATGAGGTGAAATCTAACGAGAAAAAGTTGCAATGTTGACACAAAAGCTGCCATGCAGGCTGTTTTTTCTTTTGTCTTTTTATTTTTTTGCCATTGCTCAAAAAAAATGACAAAAAATCCATGTTATAATGAATTATTTTCAGTGCTCCAATTACTTCAAATATTTCACTTTAAAATGTTTTATGTGGTAAATATTGCATATATTGTGTAGTAGCCATATAAAAACATCCAAGTTTTCTTTGACAAAATCGCATAAAACAAACAATAATAGTTCCAGCATAAAATCGACATATATCTGAAGTTGATCTCGTAACTTAGGTTTTTCTTTTACTTTCAACACTTAATAGAAATGTATCACTTAAAGGCCTACTGAAATTTTTTTTTTTTATTTAAACGGGGATAGCAGATCTATTCTATGTCATACTTGATCATTTCGCGATATTGCCATATTTTTGCTGAAAGGATTTAGTACAGAACGACGATAAAGATTGCAACTTTTGGTATCTGATTAAAAAAAGGCTTGCACCTACCGGAAGTAGCGTGACGTAGTCAGTTGAACATATACGCAAAGTTCCCTATTGTTTACAATGATGGCCGCATGAAGTGAGAGAGATTCGGACCGAGAAAGCGACAATTTCCCCATTAATTTGAGCGAGGATGAAAGATTTGTGGATGAGTAAAGTGCAAGTGAAGGACTAGTGGGGAGTTGAAGCTATTCAGATAGGGAAGATGCTGTGAGAGCCGGGGGTGACCTGATATTCAGCTGGGAATGACTACCTAACCCAAGGTTCATAAAGCTTATATATTCTTAAAAAGTTACGTACGTGACGCGCACATACGGTCAAGTTATCGAATGTTTAGCAGCCAAGGCTGCATACTCACGGTACCTGATATTCAGCTGGGAATGACTACAACAGTAAATAAACACAAGACATATATATACTCTATTAGCCACAACACAACCAGGCTTATATTTAATATGCCACAAATTAATCCTGCATAATAACACCTGCGTGTTTATGTTAGCTCCTAGCTCCTCTGCTAGCTCCTAGCTCCATAGAACACGCCAATACAATTCAAACACCTGATCAACACACACAATCACTCAGCCCAAAAGACCGTTCACCTAACCCAGGGGTGGGCAATTTTTACCGGGGGCCGCATGAGCAACCCGAGCACTGCTGGAGGGCCACATCGACAATATTTCAATTAAATTTTGCTCAATATTATTTTTGATATATACCGTAAGATAAATAATAATAATAATTAATAATAATAGTAATACTTCAACATAGTGCATGTAACAGCATTCCATGACTAATATAAATAAATTAACATTAATAATAAATGACAGTAAAATAAGCACACGTATGACTGAGGAGTCATAGTGTAACTTTGTGTGATGTTTGAGTTGTCCGACTTTTTGTGTGGCCATAAACGCACCAGTGGTTTAGTGCTATGCGTGTTGGTGACAGATGACAAGTTGGTCTTGGCCTGGTTTGTACGGCAGAAAATGACTAGTTTTTCGAGATAGAAGTGTTTTACTTATGTTTTTGGTGTGGTTATGGCCGAATATAAACAGTTTTGCTCAATAAAGTGATCGATATAATTCCTGGCCTCGAAGCATCTCGTTGGACGTTACAATAATTGAACAGTGTTCAATTGAACGGTGTTGACGAACACCGTTAGGGCCGCTTGTTGTCACTGTCACTCAAAGTTGCATTGCAAAATTACATAGAATAAATATGTTTATTTTGTTTAGAATTCAGATGGGATTTGATTTGGTGCGCGGCATATATTTGCTGCGCGCAGCAGACGCTTGAGCAGTGCGCAATTGCGCAGGCACGCACCTTAGAGGGAACGTTGCATGGCAGTCCTTGTCTTGTTGGAAACACGCCATTCTTCATCAACTTTTCTCTTTTTAGCGTCTCGGGTGTAAACCGTGCATCACTTGTCGCTGCATGTGCACCTTCACTCGCAGGTTACACACTGACACACGCCCATAAATAATAATTTTCAAAATAAAAGCAGCACAGTTGTATTGCGCGCACGACATAGATGTTTTTTCAACTTTATTTTGTAATTAATGATTGCAGCTGTTCACATTCACTCACAATCACGCACACGCATACGTCCACACGGAAGTAATACAAATAACGATTTTCAAAACAAAAGCAGCACCGTTGTATTGCACACTCGACACAGATACTTTTTAAAATTTATTTTGTAATTTATAATTGGCCTCACGCGGGCCGGACAGGGACGCACAAAGGGCCGGATGCGGCCCGCGGGCCGTAGAATGCCCAGGTCTGACCTAACCCAAGGTTCATAAAGCTTATATATTTTTAAAAAGTTACGTACGTGACGCGTACGTAGGTACGGTACGTGTTATGCTAGCTCCTAGCTCCATAGAACACGCCAATACAATTCAAACACATGATCAACACACACAATCACTCAGCCCAAAAGACCGTTCACCTAACCCAAGGTTCATAAAGCTTATATATTTTTAAAAAGTTACGTACATACGCAAAAAAAAGCCAAAGCTGCATACTCACAGTAGCACGTCTGCGTCTTTGTCATCCAAATCAAAGTAATCCTGGTAAGAGTCTGTGTTGTCCCAGTTCTCTACAGGCGTCTGTGTATCCAAGTCAAATGTCCTCCTGGTTAGAGTCTCTGTTATCCGAGTTCTTCCATCTTGACTGCATCTTTCGGGAATGTAAACAAAGAAGCGCCGGCTGTGTACTGTTGTGGCTGACTACGTTCGAAAAATACGTCCATTTCGCACCGACAACTTTCTTCTTTGCTTGCTCAGCTTCCTTCTCCATAATGCAATGAACATGATTGAAACAGATTCACGAACACAGATGTCCAGAATACTGTGGAATTATGAAATGAAAACAGAGCTTTTTCGTATTGGCTTCAATGTGGAAGGCATACCCGTGTTCGCCGGTCTACGTCACGCGCATACGTCATCCTCAGAGGCGTTTCGAACCGGAAGTTTAGCGGCAAATTTAAAATGTCACTTTATAAGTTAACCCGGCCGTATTGGCATGTGTTATAATGTTAAGATTTCATCATTGATATATAAACTATCAGACTGCGTGGTCGGTAGTAGTGGGTTTCAGTAGGCCTTTAATGAGTGGGGCACCTTTTGGATCCCAATTATATTTAGTGATTTTTTTATTTATCTTTTCACTGTGATTACCCAAAAATATGAAATAATTAAAATCAATGGTGTCCTGCATTATTGATCTTTTAGGGCTCTAATTAGTAAATACTGCATATTTCAGTTTTACTATAAAAAAAACTAAGTTTTTGACAGAAAAGCCATAAAACATTTTTTTTAATTTGTATTACTTTATATCAATTTGAAGTTGATATAGGGATTTATTGTAAGCGTTAAATAATTTAAAAAAATAATAATCTTGACTTATTTTTAACATTTTAATGACTGAGACCCTTTATGGTCCCCGGGACCCCTAAAGGTAAAATAAATAAAATATCCATATATTTTGTTATGGTTTGAAAATGAAAAATATCAAAATGGCCCCCACATGCTTTAATTTTTCCGTGTGCGGCCCTCAGTGGAAAAAGTTTGGACACTCCTGATTTAGGACCAAAACCCTTAAAACAAGTAAAACACTAACATAAAATCTGCTTAGTGAGAAGAAGTATCTTACTTAGATGTCAGTTTTTGCAGTGTATGATGTTTGCCGTGTGTGTGCGCAGGCCTGCTTCAAGTATTACTGCCGCTCCTGCTGGCACTGGCAGCACTCCATGGACATCCTCAGCAACCACCGCCCTCTCATGCGCAACCAGAAGAACCGAGATTCCAGCTAGGCGCCACAGACGGGCGAGAGAGTCCCCCTCGGGCGAGGCTGCCGAGCAACCAAGGAGCGCACGTGCCGGCCGCCCCTCGGCGTGAGGGGCGGGGCACTCCACCAGGCACTGGGATGTATCACTGTAGGAAATGTTCACTTTTTTGCACTTGCTCCATTTCTGCTGTTCACAGTTGGCACTATGCACCGTCACCTTGTCGGGAGAGACGAGGGCGCGTTCACTTTACGGCATTTTCTCTGACCTCGCCAGCAAAGACGCACATGAGGCTCAGCTCAAAGGTTAGGGAGCGGATGAAAATGCCTTTTTTTTTTTTTTTTTTTTTTTTTGTGTTGCATAGTGAAGAGCGATCACACAAGTCTCATGCCGTTCATTGGCAGACGCCATACAGTGCCTTTAACTTTTTACTTTTTCCTCTTCCCCTTCCCCCGGTTGGCCCTTCTTTTTTTTTCCAGTGCGAGCCAACTGGCGTTTCTTACTTTGGGAGTTGAAGGTTGGGCTTCATTTAACCAGTCGCATTTCAGACTTTTACGCAGTTTTTTACTCATTTGTACACGCAGCGGTTTTAAGTCATAACATGAACAATTTGAACTTGGATTTGAATTCTACCTGGTGGATGTTTAGGATAAAATATGACTTTTTTTTTTTTAATTGCCTTGCCAGATTTCAAACTTGACAGGCACAAAGTTGCAAGCTAGGTTGCTTTGTTGCAGTTTCTATTAAAGGTTTCAACAGTGCTGGATACTGCTCACTGATCCATTAGCTTTCTACTGATGGATCTTTGTCGTATTGCTTTTTTTTTCTTTTTTTTTGCACTTTTTTAATTTGCACTAGTGGAGAGGTGGCATTGGTTTTAATCACATTTGTGCATCGGCCGGGGGAACACGCACACGTCAGCTGCTTGGTTCCTGTTCCGCTTGGCTGATTGAATAGTCCACTAGACCCTGAGTAGACCCAGTAAAACATCCCAACTTACTGAACCTTCTTTGCCTTCCTGTTCCATTTGGACGTGATTGCATAAGCTGTGTGCCAAAGAATGTTTTTGTTTTTTTGTTTTCATTGGGTTGATCATGCTGAGCTTATTGTCCCGTAAGCCAGCTGCTTTTTAGAGTTTTGAAAGTCTACCTCATTGTGGTCTGCTTAAAGTTGTGGAGTATGTTCAGATTGGGCACAATAAAGGTGTTTCAGCATTAACTTGTTTTTGTCTGCACTCTTTTCACCTGATCAGGCTTGAATCAAATTCATGTTCAGTTTCTTGATGTAGAGTACATTTGTTGGGACCAAGTCAGGGGTCCCCAAAAAATTTGGCCGGGGGGCCCGGGCTGTATGGGAAAATGTATTTTTAGACTATATGATTTGCCTGAGCAACTAGGAGAGAGTAACAAGCGGTAGAAAATGGATTAGAAAAGACCATTTTTAAGTTTTTTTTATTTTTACTTGAGACTTCCCGTGAGCCGGATTTTGGATGCTGGTGGGCTGCATCTGGCCCACGGGCTGTAGTTTGGGGACCCCCTGGACTAAGTATTTAGGATCTACTGCAAAAGGGCTGAAAAAGTGAGCCAAGTTTTGTGCGAGGTTGTTTAACAAAACATTCACTGACTGGAGACTACAGTCTTTAGCTCTTCAAACTGGGTGTTGTGATACCCAGATGGGTATTGGAATCGAACTGATACCAATATGTCTAGAAAAAAATACTTTATTTTCCTCAGTTTGACCTATCAGGGCAAATAGCACACCTTTATCTTTGCTGCACACATCTTGTTTTTTTTTTACAATTACAAACCCCGTTTCCATACGAGTTGGGAAGTTGTGTTAGATGTAAATATAAACGGAATACAATGATTTGCAAATCCTTTTCAACCCATATTCAATTGAATGCATTACAAAGACAAGATATTTGATGATCAAACTCATAAACTTTATTTTTTTTTGCAAATTAACTTAGAATTTGATGGCTGCAACACGTGCCAAAGTAGTTGGGGAAAGGGCATGTTCACCACTGTGTTACATGGCCTTTCCTCAGTGAACGTTTGGGAACTGAGGAGACATTTTTTAAGCTTCTCAGATGAAATTCTTTCCCATTCTTGCTTGATGTACAGCTTAAGTTGTTCAACAGCCTCCGTTGTGGTATTTTAGGCTTCATAATGCGCCACACATTTTCAATGGGAGACAGGTCTGTACTACAGGCAGGCCAGTGTAGTACCCGCACTCTTTTACTATGAAGCCACATTGATGTAACACGTGGCTTGGCATGGTCTTGCTGAAATAAGCAGGGGCGTCCATGGTAACGTTGCTTGGATGGCAACATATGTTGCTCCAAAAGCTGTATGTACCTTTCAGTATTAATGGCGCCTTCACATATGTGTAAGTTACCCATGTCTTGGGCACTAATACACCCCCATACCATCACAGATGCTGGCTTTTCAACTTTGTGCCTATAACAATCCGGATGGTTCTTTTCCTCTTTGGTCCGGAGGACACGACGTCCACAGTTTTCAAAAACAATTTGAAATGTGGACTCGTCAGACCACAGAACACTTTTCCACTTTGCATCAGTCCATCTTAGATGAGCTCAGGCCCAGCGAAGCTGACGGCGCTTCTGGGTGTTGATAGACGGTTTTTGCCTTGCTTAGGAGAGTTTTAACTTGCACTTACAGATGTAGCGACCAACTGTAGTTACTGACAGTGGGTTTCTGAAGTGTTCCTGAGCCCATGTGGTGATATCCTTTACACACTGTCGCTTGTTGATGCAGTACAGCCTGAGGGATCAAAGGTCACGGGCTTAGCTGCTTACGTGCAGTGATTTCTCCAGATTCTCTGAACCCTTTGATATTACATAGCGTAGATGGTGAAATCCCTAAATTCCTTGCAATAGCTGGTTGAGAGGTTTTTCTTAAACTGTTCAACAATTTGCTCACGCATTTGTTGACAAAGTGGTGACCCTCGCCCCATCCTTGTTTGTGAATGACTGAGCATTTCATGGAATCTACTTTTATACCCAATCATGGCACCCACCTGTTCCCATTTTGCCTGTTCACCTGTGGGATGTTCCAAATAAGTGTTTGATGAGCATTCCTCAACTTTATCAGTATCTATTGCCACCTTTCCCAACTTCTTTGTCACGTGTTGCTGGCATCAAATTCTAAAGTTAATGATTATTTGCAAAAAATTCAAAATGTTTATCAGTTTGAACATCAAATATGTTGTCTTTGTAGCATATTCAACTGAATATGGGTTGTAAATGATTTGCAAATAATTATATTCAGTTTATATTTACATCTAACACAATTTCCCAACTCGTATGGAAACGGGGTTTGTACATGTGTGTAATGTTTTAGCATTTACATCTTAACCTGTTGAGGCCTAAGCTGTTTGTTTACATGCGTTTGTTATGTCTCTTTGCTATTTGGGCTTATTGGACCCTAATTAGAATAAAGACTTTTGAACTAGAAACATTTTTTACTAAATTCTTTTTTTTTTTTGACTCTCCGCGGGCAGGATTTTGGATGCTGGTGGGCTGCATCTGGCCCACGGGCTGTAGTTTGGGTACCCCCTGGACTAAGTATTTAGGATTTACTGCAAACGGGCTGAAAAAGTGAGCAAAGTTATGTGCAAGGTTGTTTAAGAAAACATTCACTGACTGGAGACTACAGTCTTTAGCTCTTCAAACTGGGTGTTGCGATACCCAGCTGGGTATTGGTATCGAACTGATACCAATACAATGTCTAGAAAAATTACTTTATTTTCCTCAGTTTGTGACCTATCAGTGCAATAAGCATACCTTTCTCTTTGCTGCACACGCTGTTTTTTTTGTTTTACAATTACATGTGTGTAATGTTATTTTAGCATTTACATCTTAATATACATTTTTTAAATCGAAACAAATCTTATTAGAATTGTGTTCTCAACAGCAAATTTTTAAAGTGATTCGGTAACATTTGGGTTGTCAGTTTCTTTTGAGTGTTAAGATGTAATGGCCATAGGGGTCCATCGATATATATATATATATAATAAATTGCCAGTCACAAACTTGTGCTCAGCTGGGAAAATAAAGATATATATATACTTATTGTCATCCATTTACTTATTATAAACTGTTACAGGCGTATTTAATAATCTTGTTAATATTAAATATGTACGTAAATAATATGTGGGGATATAAAAGGCATCCGGTTCTATCAGACCGGGCGGAAGCGGAAAGTGACGTCACTAACCACCTGGAGCACCTGTCAGACGCAGCGGTTTTTGCCACGGAGCCACTTCTTGGAATAATCTGCCTTTTGACTTTTTTGGTGTGCTTTCCATTGGCCTGTGGAGAACCGGGAGAACAGGGACTCTTTCCAGGAGGACTTTGAGTTGGATGCGCAGTCTCGGTACCGTGAGTACACTGCTGCGGCTTTCAAACATCCATCGCTTGCCCGTACGTGCATGTCACGCTACGTGCATGTCACGTACGTAACTTTTGGGACTTTGGGGAAATATATGAGTTGTATGAACTTTGGGCTGTGGGATTTAGTGTGTGGTGTAGGTGTTTGATTTATATTGGCGGGTTATATGGACGGGAGGGGGGAGTTGTTTGCTATGCGGGATTAATTTGTGGCATATTAAATATAAGCCTGATCGTTTTGTGGCTGATAGTTATACATGTCTTGTGTTTATTTAATATATTAATCATTCCCAGCTGAATATCAGGTCCCACCCGTGACTCCTTAATTGCGTAGTGGCAAAGACACCCGGGGAACTTGGGTGCGTTTGTTACAGAGTGGTGGCCCGTACGGGGGAGTGGGGCTTAGTGTATCATTGATATCAGCGGCTCATATTTTCGTTGTTTTTTTGCGAAACACGTTAAGGGGAATAAGTAGTACATAACCATTATTTGTCTTGTTAAATATAAATGTATATTGGGTTCACTTTTTTCCTAAATAGTCAGCAGTGTGACACACACTCCTACTGTCACCATTTTTTCTACATTGTGATACATCTATATATATACACACACATCTATTTTCTGGTACATAAATACATACCATTTTTTTTTATACATTTACACACATAGACACTTACATATACGACAGTTAATAAATACTTACACATAATTAGGTTAATTGGAGCAATGTCAACCAGCAGCCACTCCCTAATGGAGGAAGATGACAGACAGGACTTTGCTGATGCAGCCCAGGACTCAACTCCGCCCCTTGACCCTTTCCGCCATGTCACCAGTAGGCCCAATCCAAATGGTGTTGCTGAGCTGACTAACTTGCTGGACTCTATGTATTTAGAACAGTCCAGACAGGAGGCGGCAGCAGAGGAAGAGGATGGGGTGGAACCAGAAGCTGTCCTGGAGCAACTTCTAACGCTGCAACAACGAGTGGACATTCTGGAGAACCGACTCACAGAAGCGGTCGACAGCACCCTTAACCGGGAGGATGGACTTAGGGCAGCGATGGAGGCCATGGCGGCAGGGATGAAAGCGTATGTGGACACGAAAGTGCAGAACTTCGACCAAGCTGTCGCAGCATGTCTGCGTCGAAGAGATGAAAGGTGGGGAGAGGAATTGAAAAATACCCTTGCTAAAACCCGAAGGTTTTGGCGACCAGCTAGCTTCTCCACTCCTGCAGCCGCCATACCAGTCCGCCACCACCCGCCTGTCAGAGACATCACCTTCCCTATTACACCTGCTGTCACCATCGCACCTGCTGTCACCACCATCGCACCTGCTGTCACCACCATCGCACTTGCTGTCACCACCATCGCACCTGCTGTCACCACCATCGCACCTGCTGTCACCACCACTGCACCTGCTGTCACCACCACTGCACCTGCTGTCACCACCACTGCACCTGCTGTCACCACCACTGCACCTGCTGTCACCGCCATTACACCTGCTGTCACCGCCAGACCACCCATCAGGATGGAATTTCCCCAGTTTGGAGAGTCCAGAGGCTCAGCCGATGTCACCGATTTCATCGAACAGTGTGAAAACTTTTTAGCACTCCGCCCTCTGAGCGATGCTGAGCTGGTGGGAACACTCAATGCTGTCTTAAAAGGTCCTGCCAGGAGTTGGTGGTCGGCAGCCCGCAGTACCATAACCAGCTGGTCTACATTTAGGCAGTCTTTCCTGGAAGCCTTTTTGCCAACTGACTACCAATCCGAGATTGAGATGCAGCTCCACTCCATTCTTCAAACTCCTAATCAGTGCTTGCGAGATTTCGCATATGATTATCGTGCCCTCTGCCTGAAGTGGAGACATGACATGGAGGAAGCCGAGATCGTGCGCCGCATACTCGGTGCCTGCAATCCCAGGTTGGCCAGTGGTCTACGTGGAATTGTGACAACGGTAGAACAGCTGGTCAAGGTGGGCTCCCTGATTGAACGAGATTGGACAAATAGTAAAGACTATTGGAGTCGTGTCCAACAAAGCAACCCTCCAAAAAGATCTGGCAAGAAGATGGAGCATGGGCCGAGTCGAAGTGGGGCCGACCTTGCCGCTGCTATGGGCGAACAATCCCTCCTGGTGGTCCCTATTAACATGCGCGGCTCTAAGGGAGATGGAGTCCTGGACTCCGGATGCACGTACTCACTAATGAGTCATACGCTGTGGAAGGCTGTGAGGAAGTGCGGCGAGGTTCTGGAGCCAAGCGGCATTCCAAAGTTTGTCATGGCAAATGGACAAATAAACCAAGCAGTTGGAAAAGCCACCCTGCTCCTCAATCTGCATGACTGTCATAGCACCCTACAGATTCATGTGATGGCTGATGGCCACTTATGTATGCCCTTGTTGTTAGGTCTCGACTTCATGACCACATCACAAATGGTACTCAAACCTCATCTCAAGAGGTATGTCATGCCCGGAGGGAGAGAATTCAAATTTCTCCCCAAAGGCAGAGAAATGCTTCGCTGGACTCACCCAGGTTCCTCCATTAATTTTTACATGGCCATAAATGAAGAACCCCAAGTTAATCAGTCTGCCATCCCCCTCCTCGAATCCCAACCTGAGGTGGTGCGACCACTGCTGCAGAAGTGGCCAACTGTGTGGACTGAGACTACTGGGGCCACCAGGGTAATTAAACATCAAATCACCACCATGGATGAGATGCCTGTGAGGAAGCGGGCTTACAGAGTGTCCAGTCAAAAACAAGAAATAATCGAGGAACAAATCAAAAAAATTATCAGCACTGGAGTGATAGAGCCATCAACATCTCCGTGGGCCTCTCCTGTTGTTCTGACACCCAGGAAGGATGGAACACCCCGATTCTGTGTGGACTACAGGGGCTTGAACGCCAAAACCCAGCATGACGCCTATCCCATGCCCCTCATACATGAGATCCTGGAGTCATTGCAAGGTGCAAAATATTTCAGCTCCCTTGACCTGCAGAGTGGCTACTGGCAGGTTGCCATGGATGAGGATAGCAAGCCAAAGACTGCCATGATCACACATCTGGGCCTATATCAATATAAAGTCATGCCATTTGGACTGCGCAATGCTGGGGCGACCTTCCAGCGTTTAATGGAGACAGTTCTGGGTGAGCTTAGGGGAAGGATCTGTTTCGTGTACATTGATGACATCATTGTGTTTTCACAAACAGAAGAACAACACCTGCTTGACCTTGAAGTGGTGTTTGCAAAATTACAACAAGCAAACCTTACTCTCAACATCAAGAAATGCCACCTGCTTCAAAATCAGCTCACCTTCCTTGGACACCTAATATCAGGCAAAGGAGTGGAAGTAGATCCGGAAAAAATATCAGCAATAACTGCATACCCCCCTCCCACAGACCTGAAGAGTCTTCAGAGGTTTCTTGGCATGGTCGGCTGGTACCACAAGTTCATCCCCAGGCTGGCCGACATTTCGTCTCCTCTAAACCAACTAAAGAAGAAGGATGTTCCTTGGGAGTGGAGTCCTACCTGCCAGGAGGCCTTTGACCACCTCAAATCCCTTTTACAGTCTCCACCAGTGCTTGCTCAGCCCCATCCACAAATCAGTTTCCAGGTTCACTGTGATGCCAGTGACTTGGGCCTTGGCGCGGTCCTGATGCAACGCCTTGAAGGTGAAGAACGGCCAATTGCCTTTGCCTCCAGAGCGCTCCAAGGAGCTGAAGTCCGCTACTCCACTGCCGAAAAAGAGTGCTTGGCTGTGGTGTGGGCAGTTGAGAAGTGGAGACATTTCCTCGAGGGAACAACTTTTGATGTCTTCACGGACCACAGTGCTCTTGCCTGGGCATTCAACTGCCCTAAGACTTCGTCCCGACTTACACGATGGACGCTGAGACTACAGGGATTCACATTCAGAGTCCATTACAAGAAGGGCTGCTGCAATGTGGTACCGGATGCATTGTCACGGGCACCCCAATCACCAGAAGGGAAGATTTGCCTTGTTGTTCCGAAAACCTACTGGTCAGATCTCCCCAGCACACTGCAAGATCTTTCTGAGGCTCAAAAAACTGATACAACATGTCTGGAATGTGGACCTTCTGGTGACCAACCTACACCTGGCCGGATCCACTATCAACTTCAGCAAGGGGTGTGGTACCGGGGAGTACCATCTAAGTATGGCGGCTTCAATTATCAGCTGGTAGTGCCATTGTCTCTGGTGCCGCAGTTCCTGGCCTACTTTCATGACAGTCCATTCGGAGGACATCTGGGGAGAATGAAGACGCTCTTGAAGATTCTGGAAGTAGCTTGGTGGCCGACAGTAAGGAAAGACGTCTGGAGTCACGTCCAAGCATGCAGGACTTGTCAACAATACAAAAACCCCAACGACAAGCCAGCTGGACAACTCCAGTCCTCTACTGTCAACGCCCCAGGAGAGATGCTGGGGGTGGACTTCATGGGACCTTTTCCCCTCAGTAAGGACCGGAACTCTGTGCTGATGGTGGTGGTGGACTACTACTCCAAGTGGGTAGAGCTTTTTGCCCTGAAAGACGCCAAAACTCCCAAGGTCTGCCAAATTCTCAAAAATGACATTTTCACTCGCTGGGGAGTTCCCACATATCTTGTGTCTGACCGAGGGCCACAGTTCACAAGCCAACTGATGTCCCGTCTGTGCGAATCCTGGGGGGTAACCCATAAACTAACCACAGCTTACCACCCCCAAACCAACATGACAGAACGAGTCAATCGCACCCTCAAGACTATGATTGCCGCCTTCGTAGGGAACCATCATCAAGACTGGGATAAGTGGCTGCCTGAATTCCGGTTTGCCCTTAACACCGCTGTCCATGAGACGACTGGTTCAACCCCTGCCAGGTTGACTCTCGGGCGGAATCTGATGGGACCCCTGGAACGACTGGTGCACAAAGCTCCACCACCACACACATCTGCATATCACACCATACTTACACACACACACCTAAAGGAGGAAGTGGAGAGACATGTAGGCGCGTCCAAAGCTCGACAAGCCAGATATTATAATGCACGACACAAAGATGTACACTTTGTAGTTGGGGATCTGGTCTGGATTAGGGCGCACCCACTTTCCAAAGCTTCAAGTAAATTCTCTGCCAAACTAGCACCCAGATGGTTAGGTCCTGTGCGGGTAGAGAAGAAGTTGGGTCCTGTAAATTACAGTATTCGTTGGTTGACTGATAAGTGTAAGGTGGATACTATTAATGTGGTAAACATGAAACCCTATTATGGTCCCCATAAGCCGCTGGCTGGGGGGGGGGGAATGTAATGGCCATAGGGGTCCATCGATATATATATATATATAATAAATTGCCAGTCACAAACTTGTGCTCAGCTGGGAAAATAAAGATATATATATACTTATTGTCATCCATTTACTTATTATAAACTGTTACAGGCGTATTTAATAATCTTGTTAATATTAAATATGTACGTAAATAATATGTGGGGATATAAAAGGCATCCGGTTCTATCAGACCGGGCGGAAGCGGAAAGTGACGTCACTAACCACCTGGAGCACCTGTCAGACGCAGCGGTTTTTGCCACGGAGCCACTTCTTGGAATAATCTGCCTTTTGACTTTTTTGGTGTGCTTTCCATTGGCCTGTGGAGAACCGGGAGAACAGGGACTCTTTCCAGGAGGACTTTGAGTTGGATGCGCAGTCTCGGTACCGTGAGTACACTGCTGCGGCTTTCAAACATCCATCGCTTGCCCGTACGTGCATGTCACGCTACGTGCATGTCACGTACGTAACTTTTGGGACTTTGGGGAAATATATGAGTTGTATGAACTTTGGGCTGTGGGATTTAGTGTGTGGTGTAGGTGTTTGATTTATATTGGCGGGTTATATGGACGGGAGGGGGGAGTTGTTTGCTATGCGGGATTAATTTGTGGCATATTAAATATAAGCCTGATCGTTTTGTGGCTGATAGTTATACATGTCTTGTGTTTATTTAATATATTAATCATTCCCAGCTGAATATCAGGTCCCACCCGTGACTCCTTAATTGCGTAGTGGCAAAGACACCCGGGGAACTTGGGTGCGTTTGTTACAAAGAACTCTATAAATCTATTTTGAGGCAAGATACTAGCCCTGTATTTACTTCATATTGGATTGATACCAAAATTCCCAGTATTGCTCACCCCAATCTCCCTTAAAAACCTCTAAAGGCTTAGTGGCCACATGCGTGGACAGTACCTTTTTAGCTCTTATTTACAAACTTGTGTACACTACTGAATTGGGGTCTTATGGCCGCTTATGTGGACACTTCTACTGCCATCTGGTGGTGTCAGAAGAGTATAACATACAATGGAATTTGGAAAATAAGTGTAAAAATAAAAATTAGCATGTCACTACACATGAAGTACACATTTGTGTGTACTTATGGACTAAGTACATCATATAAAAAGATGATTCTTAGTTTTATTCTAATTAGGGTCCAATAAGCCCAAATGGCAAAGATAAATAAAAGCATGTAAACAAAAAGCTTGGGCCTTAAGAGGTTTTAGTTTTTTTTGTCTGCAAATTACACCCAAAACTTAATGGTGGTAACACACTTATAAAATATACCAGCATTCATAATGTTACAACAGTTATTGTGAATTAAATATATTAAAATTACATTTTCTACCGCTTGTCCCTTTTGGGGTCACGGGGGTTGCTGGAGCCTATCTCGGCTGCATTCGGGCGGGAGGCAGGGTACACCCTGGACAAGTCGCCACCTCATCACAGGGCCAACACAGATAGACAGACAACATTCACACTCACATTCACACACTAGGGCCAATTTTGTGTTGTAAATTCCAAACTGCAAGCCGCTACTTTTTTCCTACACTTTGAACCCTGTGGCCTATAAGACAGCGTGGCTAATTTTGTAAAAAAAAAAAGCCAAGCAAATACACTGAGGCGTTTGCTATAGTGCCATCTTTTGGATGAGTGCGCTTACTGCAGGTGCTGCAGTGTCCTTCCATTCCATGCTTTCAACTGGAGGTAGTGCTGTTCATAGCAATTCTACTTGTACAGATCCTTCATTTGCAACATCCAAGTTTTACAATATAACAAACTGCTCATACTAAACTATCCCATGTGTGATGTATGTAGGAGTGTTGTCATGCATATTTGTACATGCAATCATGATGGAATCCAGCGAGGGTCGTTAGCATTAGCTAATATGCACATGTTTTTTCCATATTTGGCATTCTTTTCAGTGTCACAAATTTCTCAGATTCACCAAAGTGTCACTGTGGAGTTATTGAGTCTGTTTAGTGATTGGAGAGCTAGCTTGTGGGTCCATGACTTTTGTTTTATTTGATCAGCCATGTTAGACACTGTTTGAAAAAGGTTTGAAAGAAAATTTTTTTTTTTTTTTACAGAATCTAAATTAATTTCACAATGTATATATCCGGCTTATAGTTTGGTGTGGCTAATATATGGAAAAATATATTTTCCCCTAAAGTGTAGTGTATGTCTTATTAACCGGTGCGCTCTATAGTCTGGAAAATATGTAATTTAACTTGGATTTAATTGTAAATGTTGATCTGAAATCAGATGTCATTTTTCTGAAGACAAATATCAGATGTTTTGTTGCTCAGGACCATATGCTGTAGTAAAACATTTTAGTAACACTGTTGCAACAATCTTTTGACCAACTTGTCAATTTCCCAAATTGCTCAACATTTCTTAAAACCTTAAGGTATTTTAAGTATTTAATTGGCTTAAAAGTAGACCTTTTAAACCACTTGTTCCCAACAGAATTGTCATCAAATGCTTGAAAGCACGTCACAAAGCATCTTTTTAAAGCACAATAATCCAAGTGAATAGTTAAGGTCGATCTAAACAGATAGTCTAGCAGTCAAGTTACCACATAGTAGTATGTAATATTAGTCAAAAACATAACTTCCATGAATATTTGACTCAATGTCAACTTTTTAGTAACATTTCTGGTTACTGAACAAGTAGAGTTGTATTTACAGCACTGCAGGTTATTTGTTTTGTTTACATTAGCGTACTGTACGGTATGTGGGCTTGTATTAAGCCTCAGGGAGTTGAACGCCCCTGCCTTACATAGTTCCGGGTCACCCTTGGGCAAGGTGTAGCACCCGAATGCCCCCCCCATCAGGGTTACGATACCCCCCATGAACTACCCTAAAAGAGGATGCGTTACCCGGCCCGGAGGAAGCCCGGGGCCCTCCTCCGGAGCTAGGCCCGGAGGTAGGGCTCGTCAGCGAGCGCCTGGTGGCCGGGCTTGCCACGGAGCCCGGCCGGGCACAGCCCGAAGAAGCTACGTGGACACACCATCTTCTCTGCCACGTGGGCCCACCACCCGCGGTCGGAACCAGTGGGGTCGGGTGCGCTGCCAAGTGGATGGCGGTGAAAGTGGAGGTTCCGGACGGACCAATTCGGGGCAGCAGAGACTGACTTTCGGGACGTGGAACGTCTCTACGCTGGTGGGGAAGGAGCCTGAGCTGGTGCGAGAGGTGGAGCGCTACCGGTTGGATCTGGTGGGGCTTACCTCTACGCATAGCAAGGGCTCTGAAACCACACTCCTGGACAAGGGATGGACCTTGTTCACTTCTGGAGTTGCTCAGGGTGTGAGGGCACAGGCGGGTGTGGGGATACTCACGAGTCCCCGGCTGAGTGCCTGTACGTTGGAGTTCACCCCAGTGGACAAGAGGGTCGCCTCCCTTCGCCTTAGGGTTGGAGGGGGGAAAACTCTGACTGTTGTTTGTGCATACGCACCAAACAGGAGTTCAGAGTATTCAGCCTTCTTGGATACCTTGCATGGGGTCCTGTATGGGGCGCCGGCAGGGGATTCCATAGTCTTGCTGGGGGACTTCAACGCGCACGTGGGCAATGACAGTGATACTTGGACTGGCGTGATTGGGAGGAACGGTCTCCCTGATCTGAACCTGAGTGGTGGATTGTTATTGGACTTCTGTGCTAGTCACGGACTTGCGATAACAAACACCATGTTCAAGCATAAGGATGCTCATAGGTGTACCTGGTACCAGAGCACCCTAGGCCAAAGATCAATGATCGATTTTGTAATCGTATCAGCTGATCTGAGGCCGTATGTCTTGGACACTCGGGTGAAGAGAGGGGCTGAACTGTCAACTGATCACCATCTGGTGGTGAGTTGGGTTAGATGGCGGGGGAAACCTCTGGACAGACCTGGCAAACCCAAGCGTGTAGTGCGGGTGAACTGGGAACGTTTGGAGGAGTCCTCTGTCCGGAAGGACTTCAACTCCCACCTCCGGCGGGACTTCTCTGCCATCCCTGTGGAGGTTGGGGACATTGAACAGGAATGGGCAATGTTCAAAGCCTCTATTGCTAAAGCTGCAGATGCGAGCTGTGGCCAGAAGGTCTTAGGTGCCTCAAGGGGCGGTAACCCTCGAACACCCTGGTGGACAGTGGTGGTCAGGGAAGCCGTCCGACTGAAGAAGGAGTCCTACCGGGGTATGTTATCCCAGGGGACTCCGGAGGCAGTTGCAAGGTACCGACGGGCCCGAAGGGCAGCGGCCGTGGCTGTGGACGAGGCTAAGCAGAGGGTGTGGGAGCAGTTCGGGGAATCCATGGAGAAGGACTATCGGGCGGCACCAAAGCTGTTCTGGAAGACCATACGGCACCTCAGGAGGGGGAAGCAGGGAACCATCCAAGCTGTGTACGGCAAGGATGGGACTTTGCTGACTTCAAGTGAGGAAGTCGTGGGGCGTTGGAAAGAGCACTTTGAGGAACTCCTGAACCCAAATACATCAGACACACCCTCCCTGATAGGAGCAGGGCCTGAGGATGATGGGGGATCGACGTCGATCTCTCGGAGTGAAGTCACTGAGGTAGTTAGACAACTCCACAGTGGCAAAGCTCCGGGGGTTGACGAGATCCGTCCAGAAATGCTGAAGGCTCTGGGTGTTGATGGGCTGTCTTGGTTGATACGCCTTTTCAACATTGCGTGGAAGTCTGGGACAGTGCCGAGGGAGTGGCAGACTGGGGTGGTGGTTCCCCTTTTCAAAAAGGGGGACCAGAGGGTGTGTGCTAATTACAGGGGTATCACACTACTCAGCCTCCCTGGGAAAGTTTACGCCAAGGTACTGGAAAGGAGGGTCCGGCCGATAGTCGAACCTCAGATTCAAGAGGAGCAATGTGGATTCCGTCCTGGTCGTGGAACAACTGACCAACTCTTTACGCTTGCGGGAATCCTGGAGAGGGCCTGGGAGTATGCCTATCCAGTCTACATGTGTTTTGTGGATTTGGAGAAGGCGTATGACCGCGTCCCTCGGGAGATCTTGTGGGAGGTGCTGAGGGAGTACGGAGTGAGGGGAACCCTGTTGAGGGCCATCCAATCTCTGTACAACCAAAGCGAGAGTTGTGTCCGGGTGCTTGGATGTAAGTCGGATCCGTTTCCAGTGGGGGTTGGTCTCCGCCAGGGCTGCGCTCTGTCACCTATCCTGTTTGTGATTTTCATGGACAGGATTTCTAGGCGGAGTCGTGGCCATGGCGGAGAGGGTATACGTCTCGGGGGGCTAAAGGTTGCGTCACTGCTGTTTGCAGATGATGTGGTCCTGATGGCACCTTCGGTTCGTGACCTTCAGCTCTCACTGGATCGGTTCGCAGCCGAGTGTTCAGCGGCTGGAATGAGGATCAGCATCTCCAAATCTGAGGCCATGGTTCTCAGCAGGAAACCGATGGTTTGTACAGTCCGGGTAGGGGACAGGACTCTGTCCCAGGTGGAGGAGTTTAAGTATCTCGGGGTCTTGTTCACGAGTGAGGGAAAGATGGAGAAGGAAATCAGCCGGAGAATCGGAGCAGCTGGGGCAGTATTGCAGTCTCTCTGCCGCACTGTTGTGACGAAACGGGAGCTGAGCCAGAAGGCAAAGCTCTCGGTCTACCGAGCTATCTACATTCCTACTCTCACCTATGGTCATGAAGTGTGGGTAATGACCGAAAGAATAAGATCGCGGAAACAAGCGGCCGAAATGAGTTTCCTCAGAAGGGTGGCTGGCATCTCCCTTAGAGATAGGGTGAGAAGTGCAGTCACCCGAGAGAGACTCGGAGTAGAGCCGCTGCTCCTTCGCTTGGAAAGGAGCCAGCTTAGGTGGTTCGGGCATCTCGTGCGGATGCCTCACGAGCGTCTCCCTAGGGAGGTCCTCGTTGCACGTCCCACTGGGAGGAGGCCCCGCGGCAGGCCAAGGACCAGATGGGGGGATTACATCTCCTCTCTGGCCTGGGAACGCTTCGGGATTCCCCAGGAGGAAGTCGCAAATGTTGCTCTGGAGAGGGAAGTCTGGGGGTCTCTGCTGGAGCTGCTGTCCCCGCGACCCGATTCCGGATAAGCGGTTGAAGATGGATGGATGGATAGCGTACTGTATATATTTATAGTGCTGTGTACATATGATGTATGCTTTGTGTGCCAATAAAAATGATTACAATTTCCCTGGCAGTAAGCGCAATGTGTGATGTCACACCTTGGAGGCTACTGTTACTGTAAAATGTATTTTCATTTTTACACGCAATCACAAAGGATAGAGATGCACATGAGGGATATTTAATTGCTATAGTGACAAATCATGTAAAATATTTTAGACTTGCACTGTGGTGTTTACACGATACCAAATACATGAATTTTGAAGAACCAAACCAATTGAGAAAACGTGTCAAACTATCAGAATCAGAAAGTGTTGCAATACATTTAATCAATGATTGCACATGTGCTTAAAATGATTTTACATTTGGTAGTTTAAGCAACTGTTTTTAATGATAGGTTAAAATCTGGAATGTTTTTTGGTGCACAGAACAAATCTACTCAAAATCTGTTTGTAGATCACTGCTTATCAAATTCAATTGTTTGGAATACGCTGGAAAAGCAAGTTGGGGTCATGTGTAATTAAGGCTTGTGTACTGTATCTTTCGGAGTATAAGTCGCCCCGGCCGAAAATGCATAATAAAGAAGGGAAAAAAAACATAAGTCTCACTGGAGTATAAGTCGCATTTTTTGGGGAAATATATTTGATAAAACCCAACACCAAGAATAGACATTTGAAAGGCAATTTAAAATAAAGAATAGTGAACAACAGGCTGAATAAGTGTACGTTATATGAGGCATAAATAACCAACTGAGAACGTGCCTGGTATGTTAACGTAACATATTATGGTAAGAGTCATTCAAATAACTATAACATATAGAACATGCTATACGTTTACCAAACAATCTGTCACTCCTAATCGCTAAATCCCATGAAATCTTATACGTCTAGTCTCTTACGTGAATGAGCTAAATATTTGATATTTTACGGTAATGTGTTAATAATTTCACACATAAGTCGCTCCTGAGTATAAGTCGCACCCCCCACCAAACAATGAGAAAAACTGCGACTTGTAGTCCGAAAAATACGGTACCTAATGAAGTGACCGTAAGGATGTTGAAAAGAAGTACAGGAAGTGTATTCGTCAAAGAGTGACAGGAGTTTATTCAAGAAGTAAAGGGTCTACAGTCCTCGGGGGGTTTTGAAGTTCATGCCAGTGATTGGTTGAGTCACTTGGAGCTTAGAAAGACCACCAAAGTCCTGAGAAAAAGACCATTTAGCCAAAGTAAAACAAACAAACAATGACAGGATGAAGATTATCTTCATGACCAGGACACTTACCAGCAACTTCAACATGTCTTTAGTGTCTGAGTCCACTTCTATCATCTCCTGATCCAGAGCAGAAATCTATGACCATAGAGCAGAAATGATTAATATTGAATGTTATCCAGTAGAAATGTTTAAACGTATCTAACATGAAATAAAAAGTTTCCAGTCTTTATCCTTAGATGTATTTCAGTGTGCACTTGCAAGTCTCACAACATCTGCAGATACGACATTCATATATTTGCGTGAACAAAAGAAGAGAGAAGTTGATACCTCCGGAACATAATTGTCCCTCCTCTCTCTCTCCTCCTCCTGCAGCTTGATGGAGATACCTCTGACAGGACTGCGCTGGATACGCTTCATCAAGTGTGTCACATAACTGAAACAAGAACAAAACTACTTATCATGATCTTGGAAAATATCAATCACACACTTTTCAAATGTGTTGATCTATATGGGTCTAAAGACTGAAACAGCACGGCCTCAAACAGGAAGTTGTGATGGCACAAGCAAGAAGCGGGGGATTGTCTGGAGTGGAAACAACGCACTTTAAGGCCGTGTTCACACTGCAGGACAATTCCCATTGTTTTGTCCATGTGTCGCACTTTTTAATGTCCCTTTGAATAATCTAATTCCCAACTTTTTTTTTATATCTGACCCATTTCATATCTTTCCTATGTGGAAATAAATGGGATGTACACCGTATTTTTCGGAGTATAAGTCGCACCGGCCGAAAATGCATAATAAAGCAGGAAAACGCGCTCAGAGATAATGTTTGAAAAAAGGTGACTGTTTTTACTCAACTTTTGTTTTGAAGGGGGAATTGCAAACTTCCTGTTGATTTTTGCTGGGGGTATGAAATCTAGGTCTAAGTCTACATAGAGGTTTTTGTTTCATGTCTCTACGACATTCCTACTGGGAGTGAGCTGCAGTTTTGTCTGTGTTTTCTTCCTAGGGGGCGCTAGAGCGTAATTTTGAGTTTTGGAGTTTGGTTTTTTGATTAGATCGCAATTTTCGCCAGTCCTGATGTGTGTCCAATTTGGTGAGTTTTGAAGCATGTTAAGGGGGTCAAATTACAGCTCAAAGAGGCGGCGGTATAATAATAAAACGCTAGAAATACAATAGGGTCCTCTGTCCCAAAGGGACTCGGTCCCTAATAAATAAAGAATAGTGAACAACAGGCTGAACAAGTGTACGTTATATGAGGCATAAATAACCAACTGAGAACGTGCCTGGTATGTTAACGTGACATATGGTAAAAGTCATTCAAATAACTATAACATATAGAACATGCTATACGTTTACCAAACAATCTGTCACTCCTAATCGCTAAATCCCATGAAATCCTATACGTCTAGTCTCTTACGTGGATGAGCTAAATAATATTATTTGATATTTTACGGTAATGTGTTAATAATTTCACACATAAGTCGCTCCTGAGTATAAGTCGCACCCCCGGCCAAACTATGAAAAAAACTAAAATACGGTATGCGAAGCCTCCTCAATGTGAACACTCCTGCACTCAGGTCACATTCATCCGAGCAGAGCGATAAGCCTCATAGTTATTCGCCAAAATAGATGGCTACAAAATGAACAGTTGAAAACGCAACAGAAAAACAGGTGAAAGTCAAATGTTTTAGGAACCACTCCTGTCTGCGACTGCACGCCCAGACAAGCTCTTCAAGCAGACACCGAAGCAAAATATCTCGTAAAACTGCCAAGGACAAAATACGTGTCCTCTTTCTTCTTGATCTTCTACACACAATAATTTGGTTCAGAAAAAGTTGATTTTGATTGCAGTAAATCCTTAAAATTGCCACAAACGCACCAGTACTGAGACCTACTAGAGTGGAAGCCATTTTTACTTAAGTAAACACTGCAGTGTGAGTGTCATCATGTCTGCATGCGGGTCAGATTGTGTTCACCTTAGAAATCTCTTAGTACTGTGAACGGCAACTAAAAAGATCGGATTTGGAAAAAAAAACATCCGACCCTGCAGTGTTCTTTAATATATCGGACAGCAATCTACAAAACATTCAATGTGCAAAAATGAAGACGACGGTGGCTGCTGGGGGGTTAATTTGTGTCTTTATTACGAAAGGTTTTTTTTTTACACTGAATTATGTTACTGAATTTTTTACATTTGAAATTTGTGAACTGAATTTTTTTTACATTAAATTATACTGACAATTTCATAGAAAAATGTGTTTTAAATTCAGTGTAAAAAAAAACATTCACAGCTTCAAACAGCAAGAATCCTAGTAAATTAAGACAGAAGCAATTGATCCTGTCTCAGAAGCAGCCAAAGAGGCGTCAAGTTTGAAGTCACGTGACAGAGGTCTTACATAAAAAAGGCAGTTACCTGGGCAAAATACAACATAATTAACATTTCAATGCGGTCGGCTGGATATTTTCCAACTATAGAAATTATTCCAATGGTTAGAATCTGCACTTTTGAGTGACATACATATTATTACGGCAACCCTAGGAAGCTCTGCTCTAGGCACAGGCAGAGTGGGCGGGGCTAGTTTACACAGCGACAAGCCTGAGACCTTGCAGGCAGATTCTTACAACAAAGTTCTACAGAAAAGTGATATTATATCCAACAAGTGGATGTTTATGATCCTTTTTTTGGCTGTGTTTGTTGCATCTTTGTTGTTCTTGCTCGGTTACAAAAGACGTCAATCAAGGAGGTGGTCTGGAAGTAGAGGAGTTAATATATTGTCAATATTCAGTGTTTTACTGTTCATAGATATTACACATCCCACATTGTGTATTTTCATGTACATTCTGAGTATCTTATTCAGTGAAAAACTAAACAGACAATCTCAAAAAAGGAATGAACGCATTTGTACTGAATTATATGACAGAATGTACATAAAAATACATAATGTGGGATTTACAATATAACTTAGGAACAATAAAACACTGAATATTGAGAATATATGAACCTTGCTCCTCTACTGCAGAACACCTTGATTGACATATTTTATAATCGAGCAAAAGCAACAAAGACGCTACAAATACAGCGAAACAAACGCAAAGGGTAAAAATCATCCACATATTCGAAATAAAATCACTGTTCTGCAGAACTTTGCTGTAGAAATCTGCCTCAGTCTGACACTCGCTGCTCCGTAAACCATTCTGTCCCACTTTGT